>NC_141874.1:721255347-721557121 GCF_056163025.1 Triticum urartu | reverse complement strand
GGCACAAGTATAAAAAAGGCCACTACAGTTTATCAAAATATTACTTTATAATTACATATGCTATCATAACATAGCATCTTTCGGGCACTGCGTCTCTATTACACGAGCGCCTTCAAGAACTTCCTAAAAATAGTGCTCGGAGGGTACTCGGCTTTGGTCCGAGTCTCGGGACGCAACAACGGTGGTACCCATCTCTGCCCAGTATGTCTTAACACGGGCTAGAGCCATCCTAGCGCCCTCTATGCATGCTGACCTCTTAATTGCATTTATACGCAGCACCGCGTCAAGGAATTGCTGCACCAAGCTGAAATAACTCTTCGGCTCCGAACTCCCTGGCCACAGGTGACTCACGACGTACTTCATGGCGAGTCCAGACAACCTATTCAGTTCGGCCCATTGAGCCAAACGATCATCCACTGCTAGTGGACGCTCTGGATTGTGAAACTGCGACCAGAAAAGCCTTTCCACTTCGCGATCTTTCTGATCTCGAAAGTGTTCGGTCGCATCAGCAGCACTCGCTGCCAAATCCAGATAGGTGTCCTCCACACTCCACATCCAGTCCAATGGAGCAAACTTCGGATCACAAACCTTCCTTCGCAGCATAAAGGGCTTTCCAGCCACAATCTGTTCGGCTTGACGCAGCTCCTCCTTCGCAGCTCTCATCGCAGAGCGCGCGTCCTTGGCATTGGCGACGGCCTTCTCTAAGTCCGTCTGTTTCGCCTGGTCTTCTTTCTCAAGAAGCCTGCAACGTCGGTAGCGCTTTTCAACTTTTTGGCCATCTCGGCCATCTCCTCTTTGCTTCGGCAATGAGCAGCCTGTTCGGCTCTCAGCTCTTCAAGGGCCTTCTGGGCAGCCGCATCGCTTTTTCTGGCTTGCTCCTTAGCTCGGGCAAGTCCTTCCCTAAGATTCTACACGGTGTCCGTACCATCCGCGTCAAGCACACACATTGTAAGACACTGGCATGAAGCTCCTCTTACCTGGCGCCGCCCGAAGAATTACATACCTTGAGCCTCATCAATCCGCTTGTTGACAAGCGCGATGTCGGCATCTGCCACGTCCAGTTGCCGCTTTAGTTCGGCAAACTCATCAGTTCGGCTCGATTCCGAACACCCTGCCACCTAAATTCAAAGGCGACATCTTAGACCTGGGATTATGATCCTCCGTGTGCCGTCATTTCTTCACAACGCGTAGAGTCTCAGGGGCTACTATCTACACAGGGCGCATCTTACTTATGCGCAACTGACAAACGTGTACATCATCTAACATACCTCAAAACCCGTCAGCAAGCTTTTGATGGCCTCATGCAATCCGTCTTCTGCGGATGAAATCCTTTCAATCACCGTGCCCATCAATGCACGGTGCTCCTCGGAGATAGAAGCTCGCCCCAACAGAATCTTTAGCTCCTCCAGCCGAGCACCGGACGGTGCCGGACTTGTCCTATGGCCTCTTTCGAAGACCGGACGCGGAGAGCTTCGGGGGGCCGCACTGCCACCTTCCGCCCCTGCCGGATTCGGAGAAACCCTCCGCGACGACACCTCAGGGTCGCCCGCCTCGCTAGGCGGCACGGCAGGGGGAGGCGTCCCGCTCTCCATCATCTCGGGAAGAAGATCCCCCGAAGACGAGCTCTGCTGAGAAGGGCTGAGGTCCGAACTACAAGGTAAGATTTCGGTTAATCTTCTCAGATATAAATCAAAGATTTCTCTCATCCCTCAAAAGGAAAACCTCTCTCTACTTACGGCTCGCTGGAGGGCTGACCCCCTTGAGGGCATAGTCCGGCCGAGGAATTCCCCGGCGCCGGACCCTCTGACGGGGATTTTCTCCCCCGTTTCAAGACCATGGTTCCCGGGTCGTCAGAGGCGGCTCTCTTCTTCCCCTTGGGAAAGGAATTGTCGGTTCCTCCCTTCGGGGAAGCCTCCTTCGAGGAGGACATAGCTTCCTTGTCCTCCCCCTCCAAAGGCACTATCTCCAGCATCCTGACCAGCACAGGATCCGGCCTGGTTTCAGGAAGGGGAGCCGGACACCTGATTAGCTTTGCCTTCGCTATCCACTCCTGTTTAAAAAGACGGCTCTTTTAGGGGCAAGTTTATGACAATTATACGGATAGAAGCTCCGAGCACAAGGCTGCTTACTTGAGTATCCGGGCGATTGCAGGTTAGACCTGTGTCCTCGGTTAAATCCGGACACATCTCTTGTGATCCGAAGAACAGTCTATACATCTCCGCGGGCGTTGCGCCCATGAAGTTCTGGAGAGCTCGCGGTCCCTCTGGATTAAACTCCCACAGGCGAAGGGGGCGACGTTTGCCGGGCGATATTCGGCGAATCAGCATGACCTGCGTCACCTTGACCAGGTTGAGGTCTCCTTCTAAGAGATCCCTAATACGTCCCTGCAACAGGGGCACGTCTTTGGATAACCCCCAATCTAATCCTTTGTTAACCCATGACGCTAGCCGTGGTGGGGGACCCGAGCGAAAGGCAGGAGGCGCCACCCACTTGGCGCTCCTGGGAGCGGTGATATAGAACCACTCTCGTTGCCACAAGCCGACCTCCTCTTGAAAGGAGCCCTTGGGCCATGGAGCATCGGCATTCTTACTTATGACAGCACCTCCGCACTCTGCGTGCCGTCCCTCGATCATCTTTGGCTCCACTCCAAAAGTCTTGAGCCATAATCCAAAGTGAGGAGTAACACGGAGGAATGCTTCACACACGATGATGAATGAGGAAATGTGGAGGATAGACTCCGGGGCTAAGTCGTGAAATTCCAGCCCGTAATAAAACAGCAGCCCCCTCACGAAGGGATCTATCGGGAAGCCTAACCCCCGAAGGAAGTGAGACATAAACACTACGCTCTCGCCGGGCTGGGGATTGGGAATAGCCTGCCCTTGAGCAGGCAACCTATGCGGAATTTCGGCGGTCAAGAACTTAGTCTCTCTCAACTTTAGCATGTCTTCCTCCGTGATGGAGGAAGGCATCCATCGGCCTTGAAGGTCGGAACCGGACATTGTCGAAGGTCCGAAGCGCCCGGAATCTGAAGCCTAGGGTGTTGGAACTCGAGGTGACGGGAGAACTCGTTTGAGATTGGGGAAAGGAGTAAGGCCTTGGTCTCTTTATAAGAGGTCGAATACCAAGAGCCCTCCCCGTTACCGTTTGGGACTCGCCTTTAATCGAGAAAAAGTGCTAACGGGCACGATTGGGTTACCCACGTCCGTATTGATGAGAATCCCGTAAAAGAGGGGTACACGATCTCTGCTTTGACAAGATGTGCCAAGGAAACCGCCTCGCAAAACATGTTGAGGTGAAAAAGTAAAAACGATTTGAAGGACTTGGCTGTAGTGTGTTGACGCACTGCGGAATACGTCAGCAGATTTGATTTGTGTTAATATTATTCTCTCTATGGCAATATGTGGAAGCTTATTTTGCAGAGCCGGACACTACTCTTGGTGTTTACAATCTTCTATGAAGGACTGGGAAGAGGAACCCGCCTTGCAATGCCGAAGACAATTTGCGCGCCGGACTCGTCATCATTGAAGCCTGGTTCAGGGGCTACTGAGGGAGTCCTGGATTAGGGGGTGTTCGGGTAGCCGGACTATACCTTCAGCCGGACTCCTGGACTATGAAGATACAAGATTGAAGACTTCGTCCCGTGTCCGGATGGGACTTTCCTTGGCGTGGAAGGCAAGCTTGGCGATGCGGATATTCAAGATCTCCTACCATTGTAACCGACTCTGTGTAACCCTAACCCTATCCGGTGTCTATATAAACCTGAGGGTTGTAGTCCGTAGGAGAGAATCAACTCCATACACAACAATCATACCATAGGCTAGCTTCTAGGGTTTAGCCTCCTTGATCTCGTGGTAGATCTACTCTTGTACTACCCCTATCATCAATATTAATCAAGCAGGAGTAGGGTTTTACCTCCATCGAGAGGGCCCGAACCTGGGTAAAACAAAGTGTCCCCTGTCTCCTGTTACCATCCGGCCTAGACGCACAGTTCGGGACCCCCTACCCGAGATCTGCCGGTTTTGACACCGACACCATACTATGATGTCTGAGTAGATTTTCGTTGTCCTATCGGTGGTTGATGAATTGCTATGATTGATTTAATTTGCTTGTGGTTATGTTGCTGTCCTTTGGTTCCCATCATATGAGCGCGCGCGTGGATCACACCATAGGGTTAGTTGTATGTTGATAGGACTATGTATTGGAGGGCAAGAGTGACAGAAGCTTCAACCTAGCATAGAAATTGATGCATACGGGATTGAAGGGGGACCAATATATCTTAATGCTATGGTTGGGTTTTACCTTAATGAACATTAGTAGTTGCGGATGCTTGCTAATAGTTCCAATCATAAGTGCATAGAATTGCAAGTAAGGGATGACATGCTAGCAGTGGCCTCTCCCACATAATACTTGCTATCAGTCTAGTAAAGTAGTCAATTGCTTAAGGGACAATTTCGCAACTCCTACCACCACTTTTCCACACTCGCTATATTTACTTTATTGTTTCTTTACCTTAACAGCCCCTAGTTTTATTTGCGTACTCTTTATTATCTTGCAAACCTATCCAACAACACCTACAAAGTACTTCTAGTTTCATACTTGTTCTAGGTAAAGCGAACGTCAAGCGTGCGTAGAGTTGTATCGGTGGTCGATAGAACTTGAGGGAATATTTGTTCTACCTTTAGCTCCTCGTTGGGTTCGACACTCTTACTTATCGAAAACTGTTGCGATCCCCTATACTTGTGGGTTATCAAGACCTTTTTCTGGCGCTTTTGCCGGGGAGCAATAGCGTGGGGTGAATATTCTCGTGTGTGCTTGTTTGCTTTATCACTAAGTAATTTTTATTTGCTGTTCTTAGTTGTTTTCTACCTTTAGTTATGGGTAGGAAACGCAAAATACCAAAAAATTAGTTGTACCTACTGAACTAATGGTTGAAGAACCACTCAAAATCTATCACACTGCTGAAGCTTTTTACTTGGATCATCTTCGATCCCTTTGTGCTCGTGCCGAAACCCCAACTAGCTTAGTTGAGGGCAAATCTTTAGACGAGCATGCTTGTTATGTGCGACACCATATATCTGAAAAAGGGAAACTATTATGGAGTCAAATTCAACGTTGCAATGCTATGCTTGGAATTTATGTGAAATATATGATTTTACTTATTGTTCTGAAAACCCTAGGAAACACCTTCCCTATCAATGTGAGTTTAGTAATAATGGAATCGTATCTTCGTATGCTAAGGGTGTTTATAATTACTATGATGTTCAACAAATTGAAGAATTTGTTGCTTTTAAGGGTGCTTTTGAAATTGCTTCCTTGATTGAAAAGTATGATGATACTCTTCACAAATCTGAAAATTCTGCCATACTTGAATATTGTTATGAGAATTATGCTTCTAATGCTTATGTTAAACTATATATTGAGGACTACTCCGCTGTCCAAGAAGAGACTAATATTTTGCAGGAGTCTATGGAAGAAGAAATTGATGAAACTGTGAGCTCATTGGATGAAAAAGACGAGGAGGAGAGCGAAGAACAAAAGGAGGAAGAGCGGATTGATCACCCGTGCCCACCTTCTAATGAGAGTAACTCTTCAACTCATACATTGTTTAATTCCCCTTCATGCTTACCGAAGGATGATTGCTATGATGACTGTTATGATCCCTTTGAATCTTTTGAAATATCCCTTTTTGATGATGCTTGCTATGCTTGTGGCCAAGATGCCAATATGAATTATGCTTATGGAGATGAACTTGCTATAGTTCCTTATGTTAAACATGAAATTGTTGCTATTGCACCCACGCATGATAGTCCTATTATCTTTTTGAATTCTCCCGATTATACTATATCGGAGAAGTTTGCACTTATTAAGGATTATATTGATGGGTTGCCCTTTACCATTGCACATGATGATTTCGATAAATATAATATGCATGCGCTTGCTGCTCCTACTTGCAATTATTATGAGAGAGGAACTATATCTCCACCTCTCTATGTTTCCAACATGATAAAATTGCAAGAAACTGTTTATACTATGCATTGGCCTTTACTAGGTGTGCATGAATTGTTCTTTTATGACATGCCGATACATAGGAAGAGAGTTAGAATTCTTCATTGCTTGATATATGTTGCTTTGTGCGCACTACTAAATTACAAATCATTGTTAATTAAAATTGGCTTTGATATACCTTGGGATCCGGGTGGATTCATTACTTGAGCACTATATGCCTAGCTTAATGGCTTTAAAGAAAGCGCTGCCAGGGAGACAACCCGGAAGTTTTAGAGAGTCATTTATTTCTGTTGAGTTCTTTCATATAGTTTAAAAACAATAAAAATAAAGAGGGGAGCCCAAAACTTTTCAAAAAGGAAAGTGAAAGTAAGAAAGACAAGCACTGTTGAAGTGGGAGAGCTTGTTCATGCTCACGGCAACTTTGTGAATCTTGATTACAGAAACTTTTCAACAAAAATAATTATCCCCTTGTACAATTCCATTGTATTATAAAAATAATGTGCCAAGGTTTGCCTTTAGGATGTTTACATTTGCTTGATGGTTTGTACGGTGCAGGACAGAAACTTTGGCTGTAGTGCGCGATTTTACATTTTTAGCTGGAATGTCAAATGGTTCTGATTATTTTTGCACTGTATTCCTATACAAATTTTTTATTTTTCCTAATTTTGGTAGAATTATTCAACTACTAGAAGTATGGTGAATGTTCAGATTGCTACAGACTGTTCTGCTTTAGACAGATTCTGTTTTTGATGCATAGTTTGCTTGTTTTGATGAAACTATCAATTCATATCAGTGGATTAAGCCATGGAACAGTTATATTACAGTAGACACAATGCAAAACCAAAATATGAATTGGTTTGCAACACTACTTAGAGTAGTGATTTGCTTCATTATACTAACGGATCTTACCGAGTTTTCTGTTGAAGTTTTGTGTGGATGAAGTGTTCGATGATTGAGAAGGTTTCGATGTGAGAAGAAGGAAGAGAGGCAAGAGCTCAAGATTGGGAATGCCCGAGGAACCCCAAGTAAATATTCAAGGACACTTAAGCGTCTAAGCTTGGGATGCTGGGGAGGCATCCCCTCTTTCTTCAACAAATATCGGTATGTTTTCGGATTCGTTTCGTTCATGCGATATGTGCAAGTCTTGGAGCGTCTTTTGCATTTAGGTTTTCATTTTTCTTTTATGCACCATGCTGGTATGAGATGGTCCTTGGTTGATTTATAGAATTCTCATTGCACTTCACTTATATCTTTTGAGTATGGCTTTATAGAATGCTTCATGTGCTTCACTTATATCGTTTGAAGTTTGGATTGCCTGTTTCTCTTCACTTAGACAACCGCCATTTGTAGAATGCTCTTTTGCTTCACTTATATTTGTTAGAGCACGGGCATATGTTTTGTAGAAAGAATTAAACTCTCATTCTTCACTTATATCTATTTAGAGAGATGACAGGAACTGGTCATTCACATGGTTAGTCATAAAATCCTACATAAAACTTGTAGATCGCTGAATATGATATGTTTGATTCCTTGCAATAGTTTTGCGATATAGAGATGGTAATATTAGAGTCATGCTAGTGGGTAGTTGAGGATTAGTAGAAATACTTGTGTTGAGGTTTGTGATTCCCGTAGCATGCACGTATGGTGAACCGTTATGTGATGAAGTCGGAGCATGATTTATTTATTGATTGTCTTCCTTATGAGTCGCGGTCGGGGACGAGCGATGGTCTTTTCCTACCAATCTATCCCCCTAGGAGCATGCGTGTAGTACTTTGTTTCGATGACTAATAGATTTTTGCAATAAGTATGTGAGTTCTTTATGACTAATGTTGAGTCCATGGATTATACACACTCTCACCCTTCCACCATTGCTAGCCTCTCTAGTACCGCGCAACTTTCGCCGGTACCATAAACCCACCATATATCTTCCTCAAAACAGCCACCATACCTACCTATCATGGCATTTCCATAGCCATTCCGAGATATATTGCCATGCAACTTCCATCATCATCATATACATGACTTGAGCATTCATTGTCATATTGCTTGCATGATCGTAAGATAGCTAGCATGATGTTTTCATGGCTTGTCCGTTTTTTGATGTCATTGCTACGCTAGATCATTGCACATCCCGGTACACCGCCGGAGGCATTCATATAGAGTCATATCTTTGTTCTAGTATCGAGTTGTAATATTGAGTTGTAAGTAAATAAAAGTGTGATGATCATCATTATTAGAGCATTGCCCCAGTGAGGAAAGGATGATGGAGACTATGATTCCCCCATAAGTCGGGATGAGACTATGGTCTTTACAAAAAAATAAAAGAGGCCAAAGAAGCCCAAATAAAAAGAGAGGCCAAAGAAGCCCACCAAAAAATTAAAAAAATAAAAAAACAAAAAAAATGAGAGAAAAAGAGAGAAGAGGCAGTGCTACTATCCTTTTCCACACTTGTGCTTCAAAGTAGCACCATGTTCTTCATATAGAGAGTCTCTTGAGTTATCACTTTCATATACTAGTGGGAATTTTCATTATAGAACTTGGCTTGTATATTCCGATGATGGGCTTCCTCAAATGCCCGAGGACTTCATGAGCAAGCAAGTTGGATGCACACCCACTTAGTTTCAGTTAGAGCTTTCATACACTTATAGCTCTAGTGCATCCGTTGCATGGCAATCCCTACTCACTCACATTGATATCTATTGATGGGCATCTCCATAGCCCGTTGATACGCCTAGTTGATGTGAGACTATCTTCTCCTTTTTGTCTCCTCCACCATCATATTCTATTCCACCTATAGTGCTATGTCCATGGCTCACGCTCATGTATTGCGTGAAAGTTGAAAAGGTTTGAGAACGTCAAAAGTATGAAACAATTGCTTGGCTTCTCATCGGGGTTGTGCATGATTTGAATATTTTGTGTGGTGAAGATGGAGCATAGCCAGACTATATGATTTTGTAGGGATAACTTTCTTTGGCCATGTTATTTTGAAAATACATGATTGCTTTATTAGTATGCTTGAAGTATTATTGTCTTAATGTCAAAGGATAGACTATTGCTTTGAATCACTCGTGTCTTAATATTCATGCCATGATTAGACATATGATCAAGATTATGCTAGGTAGCCGTCCACATCAAAAATTATCTTTTTTATCATTTACCTACTCGAGAAAGAGCAGGAATTAAGCTTGGGGATGCTGATACGTCTCCGTTGTATCTATAATTTTTGATTGTTCCATGCCAATATTATTCAACTTTCATATACTTTTTGGCAACTTTTTATATTATTTTTGGGACTAACATATTGATCCAGTGCCCAGTGCCAGTTCCTATTTGTTGCATGTTTTTTGTTTCACAGAAAACCCATACCAAACAGAGTCCAAACGGAATAAAAACTGACGGAGATTTATTTTGGAATATTTATGAATTTTTGGAAGTGGAATCATCGCGAGACGGTGCCCGAGGGGGGCACGAGGTAGGGGGCGCGCCCCAGGGTGTCAGGCGCGCCCCTGACCCTCGTGGCCACCCCGTAAGGCGGTTGGAGCCCTTCATTCGCCGCAAGAAGGCTAATTTCCGGATAGAGATCATGTTAAAATTTCAGCCCAATCGGAGTTACGGATCTCCGGGAATATAAGAAACGGTGAAAGGGAAGAATCTGAGAACGCAGAACCAGAGAGAAACAGAGAGGTAGATCCAATCTCGGAGGGGCTCTCGCCCCTCCCATGCCATGGAGGCCAAGGACCAGAGGGGAAACCCTTCTCCCATCTAGGGAGGAGGTCAAGGAAGAAGAGGAAGAAGGGGGCCCGTCCTCCCCTCTCCCCCTCTCCTCCGGTGGCGCCGGAACGCCGCCATGGCCATCATCATCATCACCGCGATCTACACCAACACCTCTGCCATCTTCACCAACATCTCCATCACCTTTTCCCCTCTATCTACAGCGGTCCACTCTCCCGCAACCCGCTGTACCCTCTACTTGAACATGGTGCTTTATGCTTCATATTATTATCCAATGATGTGTTGCCATCCTATGATGTCTGAGTAGATTTTCGTTGTCCTATCGGTGGTTGATGAATTGCTATGACTGATTTAATTTGCTTTTGGTTATGTTGCTGTCCTTTGGTTCCCATCATATGAGCGCGCGCGTGGATCACACCATAGGGTTAGTTGTATGTTGATAGGACTATGTATTGGAGGGCAAGAGTGACAGAAGCTTCAACCTAGCATAGAAATTGATGCGTACGGGATTGAAGGGGGACCAATATATCTTAATGCTATGGTTGGGTTTTACCTTAATGAACGTTAGTAGTTGCGGATGCTTGCTAATATTTCCAATCATAAGTGCATAGAATTCCAAGTAAGGGATGACATGCTAGGAGTGGCCTCTCCCACATAATACTTACTATCGGTCTATTAAAGTAGTCAATTGCTTAAGGGACAATTTCGCAACTCCTACCACCACTTTTCCACACTCGCTATATTTACTTTATCGTTTCTTTACCTTAACAGCCCCTAGTTTTATTTACGTACTCTTTATTATCTTGCAAACCTATCCAACAACACCTACAAAGTACTTCTAGTTTCATACTTGTTCTAGGTAAAGCGAACGTCAAGTGTGCGTAGAGTTGTATCGGCGGTCGATAGAACTTGAGGTAATATTTGTTCTACCTTTAGCTCTTCGTTGGGTTCGACACTCTTACTTATCGAAAACTGTTGCGATCCCCTATACTTGTGGGTTATCAAGAATTGTGAGCCCCCATAAAAATATTAAATGGAAAAATTGTTGACGTTGGACAAGGAAGACAACGTAATGGTTCATGTTTGTTCATATTCACATAGAAGTTATACTATCATAGATCCTTCAACATGTGGTGCTTGCCCCCCATCTTTGCTAGCCAAAAATTCAGCACCAAGTAGAGATACTACTTGTGCATCCAAAAAAACCCTTAAACCCAAATCTTATTTATGTCTACTACACAACCTTCTTCTTGTAGACGTTGTTGGGCCTCCAAGTGCAGAGGTTTGTAGGACAGTAGCAAATTTCCCTCAAGTGGTTGACCTAAGTTTTATCAATCCGTGGGAGGCATAGGATGAAGATGGTCTCTCTCAAGCAACCCTGCAACCAAATAACAAAGTGTCTCTTGTGTCCCCAACACACCCAATACAATGGTAAATTGTATAGGTGCACTATTTCGGCGAAGAGATGGTGATACAAGTGCAATATGGATGGTAGACATAGGTTTTTGTAATCTGAAAATATAAACACAGCAAGGTAGCAAGTGGTAAAAGTGAGCGTAAACGGTATTGCAATGCTAGGAAACAAGGCCTAGGGTTCATACTTTCACTAGTGCAAGTTCTCTCGACAATAATAACATAATTGGATCATATAACTATCCCTCAACATGCAACAAAGAGTCACTCCAAAGTCACTAATAGCGGAGAACAAACGAGGAGATTATGGTAGGGTACGAAATCACCTCAAAGTTATTCTTTCCAATCAATCCGTTGGGCTATTCCTATAAGTGTCACAAACATCACTAGAGTTCGCACTAGAATAACACCTTAAGACACAAATCAACCAAAACCCTAATGTCACCTAGATACTCCAATGTCACCTCAAGTATCCGTGGGTATGATTATACGATATGCATCACACAATCTCAGATTCATCTATTCAACCAACACAAAGAACTTCAAAGAGTGCCCCAAAGTTTCTACCGGAGAGTCAAGACGAAAACGTGTGCCAACCCCTATGCATCGTCCAGCCCAATACGGAGCCGGGCCTGGCGCCGGTGAAGACGAAGACGGGCCTCCCCGCGGTGAAGACGGAGCACGGCGGCGACGTCAAGCTCGACGACGACGCGTCCCTAGAATGGGCGCACGCGGACTCCCTGAAGATGGCGAGGGAAAACTACTTGTGCATCGAAAAAAACCCTTAAACCCAAATCTTATTGATGTCTACTACACAACCTTTTCTTGTAGATGTTGTTGGGCCTCCAAGTGCAGAGGTTTGTAGGACAGTAGCAAATTTCCCTCAAGTGGTTGACCTAAGGTTTATCAATCCGTGGGAGGCGTAGGATGAAGATGGTCTCTCTCAAGCAACCCTGCAACCAAATAACAAAGAGTCTCTTGTGTCCCGAACACACCCAATACAATGGTAAATTGTATAGGTGCACTAGTTCGGCGAAGAGATGGTGATACAAGTGCAATATGGATGGTAGATATAGGTTTTTGTAATCTGAAAATATAAACACAGCAAGGTAGCAAGTGGTAAAAGTGAGCGTAAACGGTATTGCAATGCTAGGAAACAAGGCCTAGGGTTCATACTTTCACTAGTGCAAGTTCTCTCGACAATAATAACATAATTGGATCATATAACAATCCCTCAACATGCAACAAAGAGTCACTCCAAAGTCATTAATAGCGGAGAACAAACGAAGAGATTATTGTAGGGTACGAAACCACCTCAAAGTTATTCTTTCTGATCGATCTATTCAAGAGTCTGTAGTAAAATAACATGAAGCTATTCTTTCCGTTCAATCTATAATAGAGTTCGTACTAGAATAACACCTTAAGACACAAATCAACCAAAACCCTAATGTCACCTAGATACTCCAATGTCACCTCAAGTATCCGTGGGTATGATTATACGATATGCGTCACATAATCTCAGATTCATCTATTCAACCAACACAAAGAACTTCAAAGAGTGTCCCAAAGTTTCTACCAGAGAGTCAAGATGAAAACGTGTGCCAACCCCTATGCATAAGTTCAAGAGGTCAGGGAACTTGCAAGTTGGTCACCAAAACATACATCAAGTGGATCACGTGATATCCCATTGTCACCACAGATAAGCACATGCAAGACATACATCAAGTGTTCTCAAATCCTTAAAGACTCAATCCGATAAGATAACTTCAAAGGGAAAACTCAATTCATCACAAGAGAGTAGAGGGGGAGAAACATCATAAGATCCAACTATAATAGCGAAACTCGTGATATATCAAGATCGTACCACCTCAAGAACATGAGAGAGAGCGATCAAACACATAGCTACTGGTACATACCCTCAGCCCTGAGGGTGAACTACTCCCTCCTCGTCATGGAGAGCACCGGGATGATGAAGATGGCCACCGGATATGGATTCCCCCCTCCGGTAGGGTGTCGGAACGGGTCTATATTGGTTTTCGGTGGCTACAGAGGCTTCTGGCGGCGGAACTCCCGATCTATTGTGCTCTCCGATGTTTTTAGGGTATATGGACATATATAGGCGAAAGAAGTCGGTCAGGGGAGCCACGAGGGGCCCATGAGGGTGGGGGCGTGCCTCCCTGCCTCGTGGCCACCTCGAAGCTTCCCTGACATCTACTCCAAGTCTCCTGGACTACTTCCGTTCCAAAAATAACTCTCCCAAAGGTTTCATTCCATTTGGACTCTGTTTTATATTCATTTTCTTCGAAACACTGAAATAGGCAAGAAAATAGCAATTTGGGTTGGGCCTCCGGTTAATAGGTTAGTCCCAAAAATAATATAAAAGTGTATAGTAAAGCTCATAAACATCCAAAACAGATAATATAATAGCATGGAACAATCAAAAACTATAGATGCGTTGGAGACGTATCACTTATCTTTAAGAGTCCACCATACCTACCTAAGGATTGAGCAAGATCCTTCGAGTTGTCATTGGTGCAATAAGGCAAAAAATTGCTTTTAAAAGTGTTATATCATTTAGTGTAAGAGAAAATTGAGCGTTGTACGAACTTGTGATGGCAAAGAATAAAAGCGACAGACTGCATAATAAAGGTTGCCATCACAAGGGGCAATACAACATGACGTTCTTTTGCACTAAAGGGTTGAGCATACAAACAAATAAGCACATGGCAACCTCTGCTTCCCTCTGCGAAGGGCCTATATTTTACTTTTATGTATTAACTTTTATGCAAAGAGTCAAAGTTCTTGTCTCTATTCCTTTTTATTATTCTCTTTTGGCAAGCATCATGTGGTGAGGAAAGATCTAGGCACATATATCTAGTTGGATATGGGTAGCTTGAGTTATTATTGTTGACATCACCCTTGAGGTGAATACGTTGGGAGGCGAAATTATAAGCCCCTATCTTTCTATGTGTCTGGTTGAAACATTTTGCTCATGTGTATGCGGTGAGTGTTAGCAATCATAGAAGACTATATGATGGTTGAGTATGTGGAGCTCTTACTTAAACTCTGTTGAATAAGTTGAATTGCAATTGCTTGGTGACAGAGAACATAGGTTGGTTGAGTTTCAAGAGAGTTCATTGTTTGAACCTTAACATGTGAATTGGTTGCTAGTTTAACACTATGTAAATGGAACCTGCACACAAACAACAAATACTTGCAACCCAACACGTAAGAGGGGTTGTTAATCCCTCCACGGTAAAAAAGATAGATTAAATTGAATGAGATTGGATAAATAGATCCAGGGAAAACACAAAATAAAATAAGTAAAGAAAAAGTGCAGCAAGGTATTTTTGGGTTTTTCGAATAACAGATCTAAAAACAATATAATAAAAGATAGACCCCGGGGCCGTAGATTTCAGTAGTGGCTTCTCCCGAGGAAATAGCATATGGTGGGTAAACAAATTACTGTTGGACAATTGATAGAAGAGCACATAATTAAGACGATATCCAAGGCAATGATCATGTATATAGGCAACACGTCCAAGATTAGTAGACCGACTCCTGCCTGCATCTATTACTATTACTCCACACATCGACCGCTATCCAGCATGCATCTAGTGTATTAAGTTCATGGAGAAACGGAGTAATGCAGTAAGAACGATGACATGATGTAGACAAGATCTATTCATGTAGGAACACACCCCACCTTTTTATCCTTAATATCAACAATACATGTGTGCCTCGCTTACCCCTTCTGTCACTGGGTCAGGACACCGCAAGATCGAACCTGTTGGGGATATTACTATCAAGTATAAACCGGCCATGAGGGGCCGGGTTATGCTCACAATGAGTTAGTCATATTTGAAGCCCATGAAGACAAGCAGTATGGCGCTTTATAGAGGAGATCTAACATGAAGGCCCAGGGCCCAAAGGCTAATTAGAGCCCGTAGACATAAACCGCCATATGATATATAACTTATGTTGTAAGGCAAGGAAGGGTAGAAACCGAGCCGGGCACGTGTATGAGCCGGCCTCGGGATTCTGTAAACTGCCGGGCGTTAACCTGTGTATATAAAGGGACGACCCAGCGGCAGTTTAGGGGCAACAAAAAAACAATAACTCGAGAGCCAGGAAAAGCGGATTCTCTCCCTGGTCATCGAAACCCTAGCAATTCCATCACAACTGGAGTAGGCTTTTACCTTCATCGTAATGGGCCGAACCAGTATAATTCCTTGCGTCCCTTGTCCGCTTTAAACTCCTTTAAGCTAACTCGTCGTGATGGATCCACGACTAAGTCCTTTCACTAGGACATCTGTCGTGACAAAACCATGACAGAACCCATCATAAAGCACCTCTTCCCATTGCAAGAAAAATCAATCTAGTTGGCCAAACCAAACTAAAGTTTCGGAGAAGAAATACAACGCTATAAATAATCATGCATATAAGAGATCAAAGAAGACTCACATAATATACATGGATATAGATCTAATCATAAACTTGCAATTCATCGGATCCCAACAAACACACCGCAAAAAGTCATTACATCAAATAGATCTCCAAAAACATCGAGGAGAATATTGTATTGAGAATCAAAAAGAGAGAAGAAGCCATCTAGTTACTGCCTACGGACCCGTAGGTCTATGGTGAACTACTCATGCATCATCGGAGGAGCACCAATGAGGATGATGAGCCCCTCCGTGATCGTGTTCCCCTCCAGCAGAGTGCCGGAATAGGGCTCTAGATTGGATCTCGTGGTTCTAGAACTTGCGCCGGCTGTAATTGTGTTTCGTCGACTCCCCTAGGGTTTCTGGAATATTTGAGTATTTATAGAGTTGAGAGGCGGTGGAGGAGACCTCCATGGGCCCCACAACCAATCAGGGCGCGCCAGGGGCTTCTAGCGCGCCCAGGTGGGTGGTGGGCCCCATGGGCCTCCCCTCGTGCCCTTTCTTGGCTCCCAAGTTGTTTTCTGGGCTGAAAAAATCTTCAAAAAGTTTCGTTGCATTTGGACTCCATTTGATATGGATATTCTACGAAGTAAAAACAAGCAAAAAAACAGCAACTGGCAATAGGCACTATGTTAATAGGTTAGTCCCAAAAAATGATATAAAGTTGCTATAAAATGAAGGTAGAACATCCAGGAATGATAATATAATAGCATGGAACAATAAAAAATTATGGATACATTGGAGACGTATCAAACAGCCTCTTGGAGATCATCCATCAAACTTATCCAAAGAAAGAAAAATAGATCGGAGAGCATATATTTATAAAACTAGGCAGCAAAGAAACCATATTGATCTCAATAGAATTCATGAATAGATCTTAATATAAAGTGACAATATATCACATCACAACAAGCACACCAACAAAGTACATTTGATGGATCACATCCATGTAAGCTAGCTCATGTGATCTTTGTATTGAGAAAAAGGGGGAGAAAAGTATATCGCTACTGCTATGGATCCATAGTCCAAAGGAAACTACTTACGAGCGATTATGGTGGCCTTCAAATTGATGTAGATGGTCTCCAAGATGAGTTACCCCTCAGACAGATTACCCACAAAATATCTCCAGATTGGATCGTTTTGAATTACCGAAGTACGGCGGTGGAAAAGGTGTGGCTCCTTGTTATTTAGGGTTTTCTAAACAAATGAAAAATATATCATTAAGAGGCGGTGGAAAAGAGCACTAGGGGGTCCACTTGGCCTCCCCATGAGGTCGCCCCTTGGTTGCACGGCCTAGCCATGTGCGGTCCATAGAGCTCGCCCAAGGTGGGGCCTAGGTGTTCTACAAGCTTTCCAACACAAAATAATTCTGGAACCATTTCATAGGTGATACGAGCTGCTTGAGTAGCGACATGAGGTAAAAAATATGGCTGCCAGTTCTAGTGGGTGAAGAATGACAATGATTTTAGTGGTGTGCCGTGGATTATACAAGGCCAGGTAGCACACTCTGCGACGATGACAATGATTGTGAGGTGAACTTGCTATGGAACTAGGGCGACTGTGCTGCCACCGACCGCAAGTGTGTTAAGTGGGCGGCGATGGTGCAATGGTGGATCATCGATACGTCTTAGATGTATCTATATTTTTTTTAGTGTTTTATGCTATGTTTATATCATTTTGGCACCAATGTTTACCATTTTTCTGGACTAACCTATTAACTTAGTGCCTAGTTCAAGTTGATGTTTTCTGCATGTTTTGGGGCTTTTAGGAAAATATGTTTTACGGAGCTCCAAAAATCCATTAAAAAATTAGAATATTTTTTGAGTCAGGAAGCTTCCGGAGGACCCGTGACCCACCCGAGGGAAGCTCTATGGGCCCCATGTGGCCAGGGAACGCGGCCAATGGGGTGGCCACTTGTGGACCCATGTGGTCCCTCTGGACCTCTGTTGGGCCACCTCTCGATGCCTATATTTTTCGTTCAGCAACAAAATCCTATCTATTGAGGAGTTATTCTGTTTCGGGCGCCGCACTCTTTGCTCCAAAGCCATCATCTATTGAGGCCTTTATCGGTACTCTGCCAGAGGGGAAATTATCCATCTGGCCATCTCCATGAACTTGAAGGCCATAATGAACACCTCATGGTTTTGCTTCTGAATACAAATATCACATGAGCTACCCTACATGATTGTGATCCATCAGATGTAATATTTTGGTGTGTTTGTTGCGTTGTGATGAATTGTCGCTTTATGTTCAGATATGTCCATGAATTCAATTTGGTTTCATTGCAGCATAATTCTTATTCATATATGATCTTCGATCTATTTGTCTTTGTATTGCCAACTTTGATGGATTATCTCTAAGAGGGAGTTGTGTATGATAGTTGGGTTCAATCTTGCAAGAAATTTACCAGAGTGGCAGAAAGTGTAAAAGGCTTGTATTGTCTTGCCACTAGGGATAAAAATATGGTTGTGTAGTTGTCCTCTGAACGCGGGGTGAAGATAATATATCACGTACTTCATGTCATCATACTTAATTCAATACTCTATTTTAGTACTTAATACTTTAAGATGCATGTTGTATAACGGTCTTGGGCGAAGTATTAGTTGTAGATGCATATGTTGTATAATGGTCGTGTCGAAGCATTAGTTGCAGATGCAATGGAACGGTCTATATAAGTTTGGACGTGCAATTTAATCAACGCAATTGTAACTATCTTTTGGAGAGAAATCATGAGTGAACCAATGGAGCCCGGTACATCCTTCTTCCTATTTCTTTCCACCTCAATCAACTCTCTTTTACAATTCCTTGCTTGTAATCAATCTTTCATACACAATTGCATTTAATGCTTGTAACTAGCAAGTCTAGTGAGACTGACAATCACGCTACTTTCATTGGGTGCCAAGGTAGTTTTGTACTAGTGTGTGCAGTTACTAATCATTGGATGCTTAGTAAACTCCTATGGGCCTTTTCCCAGTGTTGTTACCAGGCAAACAAACAAAAAATGATGGAATTGGACCATCTTATCCCGCTGTTATCTAGACATTCTACTATTTTATCTCAAATGTGCATCAGTGTATTTGGATAGCAATAAAACATTTACCAAAAAAATTGTGCCTCACTAGACGTGTTTTTGGGGACTGGAGGCAGTACCAACAAAACATTTGCCTACGTAATATTGCATGGGTTAATTGTTTACCTACTGTAATGTTCTCTGGATGCAAAAAAATGCCTACAATAACGCAGTTTAGTGGTGATGTTGGACACTACCTGAACATTGCTTAAAATGTATTGTTGCCTGCATTGTTCCAAATACGAACCATATGTATCTTTTATCTATTACTTACTAATAAAGGAAATAGGTATTCCTGGATTGTCATGCTATTTTGTAGAAAACTCCCTCAGGTTTCTGGTAATCAACCAGTAATTCACTTTTAGTTCAGATTTTTGATCTTATCAGGGAACTCCCTAATGTTTCTTGAACAATCCGCAGGCCAGATCTAAGTCAGATTTTTTGCTATTGCAAGAAACACCCAAATATTTGGTTAATCAACCCGCAGTACATATCAAAAGTATCTAAAAAATATTCATATATTTTAAACCCTAATTCCAAATTTAACATGTTATATATGGAATTTGATTAGAAAATTGTTTAGAATCTCAATATGATGTTATTTTACTTGTAACCATTTTAAAAATACTATTTATGGTGCACCATTAATCAATAGCGCATGATCCATCTTTCTTTCATACCGGTGCCGATCTGGATTTACAATGAATGTCGGAGGTTGGGTGCGACATATGCCAAGGGATGGCTTATCATGGTGGGGGCGAGTAGAACGTCGCCGGTGCCCGGAAGCGGAATGAGGTGTAGACACGAACACCGGCGTACTTTACCCAGGTTCGGGGCTCTCCTAGGAGATAACACCCCTAGTCCTGCTCTGCGGGGTCTCCGCATGATCACTAAGGCACAAGTGAATACAACGGTGCTCCTTGAGCTGTATGCTAGAGGTAGGAGAAGGCAGGGCTAGCTCCCTCCTTCCTATATGATCTGGTCTAGTTCTAACAGGTTCAGAACCCTTTGCATGGGTGCCCTGGGGGGTTTATATAGGCCTACCCCCAGGGGTACAATGGTAATCCGACCGGGCGCAGGGCCCGGCTGTCAGTCTCTCTGGTCGCCGGCTTCTCCGCCGACTGCCGGGGCCCGCCGCCGAGTGGGCCCCGCCGACTGGTCTGGTACGGAGCCGACAGGCCGCCTCCGCCGCTCGCGGGTCTTGCCGGTTTTGGATCACTGTTGTCGCGTCTCTAATGACGCAGGCTTGGTCATGGGGTTGTGGCTACAGCTCCGCCGCCTGGCGGGCGATTACTGTAGCCACTCCGCGTCTCATCTGGTTAATGGCGAGTGGGTCCCGAGGAAGGGGCGGGCCGACTCCTGGGGGCCAACCTCCCTTGGGTCCGACTGGAGGGATGGTCGCCGTCTTCCGGGCTCTTGCTGACTGGTGGGGTCCGTCGTCCTTGGGCCGTACCAACAGGCCGTCGTGTGAGCAGGACTCCGCCTGCCTGTGATGATGCCAGGGATGGCATGGCAACAGTGCTGCGTCGGGCGGAGATCTTCGCCGTACAGCGTACTGTGACCACGCCACCCCTGAAAAGGGGGAGGGGATGGGCTACACTGTAGCCATTCCCAGTCCCGTCCCTCTTGATGAGGACACGGGCTTCGCTGGTGCCGTGGGCCGACTCCTCGGGGCCGACTTCTCTGGAAGCCGCCGAGTAGGAGTCGGCTCGTCTTGGCCTTGCCTCTAGGGCTCGGCCATATACGGGCAGCCGGCTGTTCCTCCAGCCGGCCCCCAGAAAACGGCTCTTTACCTTGGCATCTTGAGGGGCGCAGTCTGCCCCGATGTCTTGAAAGGTTCTGGGCCTCGGGTTAGCCTACCCGTGGCCCATTCCTCCGACAGTAGTCCCCGAAGCTGGTGAGGCGCCGTGGATGATCAGCCGAGGGGCATCAGCAGTTTCTTTCTCCGAGTGCTTGTGGTGGGACCTTGTTCGACTTTTGCCGGGCCGACTGGTAGGAGTCGGACTCGCCAATCTGACTTGTCCAAAATTTTCAAATGCCTCGGCGGGATCAAGGTGGCGTGCTAGCTAGGCTTCCAGGCCGCCACCCGCTTCAGGCCTGTCACATGGCACCGAGCGGATGGGCCAGTCTGCCCACCCACACGTGTGACGGGACGCGCCTGCGGGGGGGGGGGCACCAGTACTACGCCTTGGCACGCGAGCGGATTCGCTGTGCCCACGGTGGGCGGTTGAGGTTCCCGCGAAGTTACCGCGCGCAGTAACTTGCGCGATAAATCATGGAGTGGGGTAGTGGGCGCAGTAAATCCCACGACCGCCCCCTTGGCTACGCAGCCCATGGGCCTATAAGTAGGTGCAGGAGGGGGCGGCAGAGCACGCGCGCCCTTCCTCCTCACCGCTTCCTCTTTCTTCTTCCTCCCGCCGCAGCGCCCCAAGCTACGCTGAGCGTCGCGGTGATTCGTTCCCGATGAGCTCCTCTTCCACTGCCACGCCCCCCGCGATGCGCTCTGGAGCATGGGATGGCTCCAAGGTCCATGATGACCACATTGGCTTCCTCCGCTAGACGCGGCGGCTCCCTAGAGAGGACCACGTGAGGGTCCGCCTCGCGCCGAGGAGGGAAATTTCATCGGCGCCGGAGGAGGGCGAGCGGGTCGTCTTCCGCTCGCACTTCCTGCGCGGCCTCAGCTTGCCGGCGAGCGGCTTCTTCCGCCCCTTCCTTGAATTCTACGGTCTCCAGCCGCACCACCTCACCCCCAACACGGTGGTGCTGTTGTCCGCCTTCGTCACCTTGTGCGAGGCTTCCTCGGCATCCTCCCCACCATCGAGCTCTGGGGGGAGTTCTTCTACTCCAAGCTCGGCACCCACGTCGCAGGCATGCCGGCCCAGTGCGGCGCGTTCACCGCGGTGTGGAGGTCGGGGGCTGACAACCCATTTCCCCCCATCACGCTGATAAAGTCGGTGAAGATGTGGCAGCGGTCGTACTTCTACGTGAAGAGCGTCTTCGCGGAGGGCGACTGGGTCAACTTGCCGGCTTACGCAGCTGGCCCGCCAGCTGGAAGGCAGCCCAACTGGTCGTACCGGGCCAGGACGCTGATGCCTGTTGGAGCCGCCACCATCGCCCGACTCAGGTTTTGACGCAGTCGGAGGGCCTGACCAGGCCTGATTTGTTGGCCGCCTTCGTGGCGCACCGAGTGCTCCCGCTCCAGAGCCGCCCCCACATGATTTGCCAGATGAGCGGGCATTGGGACCCGAGTCAGCTGTGCACCAAGGAGATGCCTCACGAAGAGGTAGCCTACATGGTGAATTATCTTGCGAACTGCGAGCTCACAGAAGAGTGGCGGTTCAGCAAGGAGCCGTACTCACGCGCCAACCCTCCGCCTCTAGTAAGTTGTCTTCTTTTTCTTTTTTCTCTGATTCTTTGTTGCCGAGTCCGTCTTGTCCAGCCTGACCATCGGCCTTTGAACAGAGCCCCCTCCTCCAGCTAGCAGCGGGCACCGCGGGGCCGAACCGCGAATTCCTCCCCGACCGGGTGGAGAGCGATGTTGACGACCCCGACTTGGGGGCGGCGGCCTTGGAGGACGACGCCGAGGGAGGAGGCGGCGAAGCGGGCAGCCCGAGTCTCGGAGCCAGCTTCGAGGATTGGCCTGATGACGACACGGGGGAAGTCGCCCCGCGCCACCAGCCAGGACTCGGCCAGCCGGGCGCGAGCTCGTCTGCCGCGCCGGACGCCCAAAGCGGCACTAAGAAGCGCAGGGCCAGGCCGAGCTTGTTCGGCAACCAGACGAAGAAGCCCAAGGGCTCGGCCACGGCAACCAAGCGGGACGAAGCGGCCGCGAAGGCCAACCGCTTCCGCAAGGAGGTGAAGATGTTGTAGCTGGTTTCTGCGTAAGTGCTACCTTCCTTTGCGCCTTCAATTTTTCTTCGTTGACTCTGTCTGAAATTCCTTTGCTTTACATTCTTGACTTTAGGGCCCCGCTCTCTCTCGAGAAGTCGGCCTCCGGCTCCATCATGAAGTCGGCGGAGACCTCCTCCACCACCCGGCGGATTGATCCGGCCGCCGACCTTTGGGAGGCGACGGAGCGGAACGCGCGGGAGGCGCGCGAGGAGCAGGAAGTCGCCCGCCTGAAGAAGGCGGAAGCTGACAAGGCGGAGGCCGCCGCCCTGAAGAACTTGGTGGAAGCCGAGGCCGCCGACACAGAGAAGAAGCGTGCTGAAGAAGCCGCACACCGCCAGTCGGCGGTGTTCGTCATCCCTCTGAACTCTGACCGTCCACCACCGGAGTTCACGGCGCAGACTTGGGAAATCGGCAACGGGAACCCGATCATGGAGAGGGACGGCGGCGACACCGCCACGCCGGACGTAATCGTGCCGCCACAGCCGCCGTCCGGGAGCGCGCCAGGTGGGCAGCCGGCGGACCCGCCGGTGCCGCCAAATGAAGACGAGGTGGCGACGGGCCTGGCTCTCGAGGTCGGCACACCGACGCGCTGCCGTCTTGCGAAGGCGGCCTTGGCGCCACGCCCGCTGGAGACTGGCGTCGCGAGTTCCTCGATCCTCGACACCGAGGCGATGAGCGCCGCGCCCACTGGGTAGGTGCGGGGAGGCGGGACGGGCCCGTTGAACTGGGTGCTTTTGGACGTCCAAGCCAAGATCTGAACTGAGGGCGAAGCCATCAGGAACTGCAAAAAGGCGCATCTGGCGTCGCGAGAGGCCATCCGGGTACGTTTCCTTCTTCCTTGTTTCTGTTTCTTGTACTTCCTTGTTTCCGGGTAGTCCCCGAGTTCCGGGTCGGCTGCTGAGCAGGCGGCTCGGAACTCTAATCGGCGAGTTCCAAGCACTAACATTTATCTAAAAAAATTTGTCACAGGACTACCATAATCTTCTCTTCAACTCCAACGTCCATGAGCTGGCACAGGGGACCGCTGACTTGTCGGAAAGCCGGAGTAAGTCCTCTTCTTTCTCTGCAGGGGCACGCTGGCGCACCCGCTGGCTGTAGTCCCCGAGATTCGGGCCGACTGCTGAGCAGTCGGGCCGGATCTCCTCGGCGGCTGTTCTTCTTTGTTTGGCGACTAACACCTTGCTTTCTTCTTTCTTCCGCGGAAGCCAACGCCACCTTGCAGCAGCAGCTAGGCGAAGCCAACACCACGTTGTGCGCTAAGGAGGAGGAGTGCGGCAAGCTGGCTAAAGAGCGCAACCAGCTAGCCACGCAACTGGCAGAGCAGAAGGAGCTCCTCCAGAAGACCCGGAAGGAGGCGGAGGACAGCGAGACCTTCCACCTTGCTGAGTTTGCGGCTGAACAGTCCTCCTGGACTGATAAGGAGGCGATACTGACTTCCGGCCTCCACGAGATCGAGGATATCGTCGATGGTGAGCCTCCCCTCTTTTGTTTTTCTTCCTTAAGCTGCCGACTGTTGGTCGAGCCGGCTTCTAGCCTTTAATTTTGTTCTTCGCTTCTGTCTCGGCAGACTTCTTCCCCGGCCACTCGAACGCCGCCAACCAGGCCATCGAGGCTGATCGCGAAGGACGGAGAGCGGACGGTGCGCAGATCGCTGCCAACACCCCCCGGACCCTTACTGAGCAGATCTTGAGCATCGAGGCCCGCCTTCGGCTGGCCCACCAGATGATGCGCCGGCTTCAGCGTGTCGGCACCCAGGCGATCACCGCCCTGTGGCCAGACATGCCGGCACCGCGTACTCCCAGTCGGACTGCCGACTGGCTGGATCTAGCGGCCGGCCGTCTTGAGGCCTGGAAGGGCTCTTCGGCCCGGGCTGGAGCGCGCCGGGCCTTGGAGTTCGTCAAGGCGTGGTACCCTGGGCTGAGTCTGGCCCAGCTAGCCACGTTCCGGCTGGAGGCTCAGGAGGAGTTGGCGGTCGTGGAAGACGATCTCATCAAGCGCGTGGTGTCGATCGCTGAGTACACCAACACCAGCGTCTTCGTCCTGGAGCGGGTTGAAGACAGCACCGAGGCGCCGCTGGAATGGTTCGGGCTGAACCCGGAAGACGGCGAAGACTCGGCGAAGGTGATCAACTCCAACGCCAAGGAAGAAGGCAAGGCGAAGGAGGGAGGCGAAGAGGGGGCACCAGAGGTCGGAGCGGACGGCCAGCCTCAGCTCGACCGCGCCTCCAACAAAGAGCCATGCCCAACTGAGCCAGCTACCGCTGGAGGCGACCAAGCAGAGACCGACCAGCCAGTCGCTCCGGCAACTGGCACTGCCGACTCCTTCGATCCTCTGAACCCTTCTGCCGCTTCCTAGGCCTCCATTTTATCTTTTACTTCACCTGTCTGTCAGTCTCGATGAACTTGTTATTTTTTGCACAATTGCACCTGCGGGGTGTATCTTGAACTTCAGTTGAAGATCGGCCAAGGGCCTTTATTATGTAAATATTATTCCGAGTTCTATCTTTTCTCGCTAATTGCTCTTTGGCTTTTTCCTTTGCTGCCTTCCCTAGGTTGCCGTCTTGCCAGCCAAACAGCCGCTCTGTGGACTGTTGCTGGGTCAAGTACTTAGCTACTTTTGGGAAGGCAAGTACTTAGCCGTTTAGAGCTCTTTAGCGAGTTGAGTAGAAAACGGCGGGCCGGCTGCTCAACAGTCGGTCGTAAAAGGCGGGAAGCCGGCTTGGACTATGCACATGCTTTGTGTCCTTAGCCATTTTTCATGTGGGCACCCTTTCTACCTTGCTCCTGCTCATCGTACAGTCGCTCTGCGAGCTGCGGCTTTTGGCAGGAGACGGCTTAAGTGCCACACATTACTTGTCCGGCTGCAGGAAGCGTTGCATAGTACAAGACGGCAAGTCCCCGGGCCGACTAGTCGTACCCGGTGCCAGGCGGCATAACAAAAAATAACATACTCGTAGGCATAATTCTTATCATATAGATAAAAGAGGGCAGTCCCCGAGCTCTTCTCGGGGGACCCGGAATCTCCGTACTTTAGTACAAAAGGTAGCGTGGTACATACTGCATTTAACTGTAAAATCTTCGGAGGAGATTTGCATTCCATGGCCGCTCCGTCTCCTTGCCGGAGTCGTCTCTCTTGTGCGCTCGAGGCTTCTGAGCGTCGATCAGGTAGTAGGAGTCGTTGCCTAACACTTTGCTGATGATGAAGGGGCCTTCCCAAGGCGCTGAGAGCTTGTGCTGGCCGGCTGTTCACTGGATCAGCCGGAGCACAAGGTCTCCTTCTTGGAAAGATCTCGGCTTGACCTTCCGGTTGTAGTAACGGCGCAGGCTCTGCTGGTAGATGCTGGATCGGCTGAGTGCCAGCAGCCGGCCCTCTTCCATCAGATCGACGCCATCTTGTCGTGCTTCTTCTGCCTCCTCTTTGGTGTACATGGTGACTCGAGGGGAGTCGAATTCTATGTCCGTTGGGATGACGGCTTCGGCACCGTAGACGAGGAAGAAAGGCGTAAAGCCAGTTGATTTGTTCGGAGTTGTACGCAGACTCCAGAGGATGGCCGACAGCTCGTCGAGCCAACAGCCGGCCGATCGTTCCAAAGGCTCGACCAGTTGGGGCTTGATGCCAGACAAAATAAGTCCGTTTGCTCGCTCCACCTGGCCATTTGACTGCGGATGAGCGACGGACGCTAGGTTCAGTCGGATGCCCTGCGTCGCGCAGAAATGGGCCAAGGCACCCTTGGTGAAATTTGTGCCGTTGTCGGTGATGATGCTGTGCGGTATGCCGTACCGGACGGTGATGTTGGAGATGAAAGTCACAGTAGTTGGACCATTCAACTTCTTGATTGGTTTTGCTTCTATCCACTTGGTGAACTTGTCCATCGCGACAAGCAGATGAGTCAAACCACCCTTGCCGTATTGAATGGTCCCACCATATCCAGGCCCCAGACGGCAAAGGGCCAGGATATGGGAATAGTCTTGAGTGCAAACGCCGGCTGATGAGGCTTTGAACGGAACTTCTGGCACCTTTTGCATTTCTGGACCAAGCTCTTGGTGTCTTCTAGAGCAGTCGGCCAGAAAAAACCATGGCGGAAGACTTTGGCGACAAGTGCTCTTGAAGCCGCATGGTGGCCACACTCTCCTTGATGGATATCTTTGATAATTGTTTGGCCTTGCTCCGGCTCCACACAGCGCTGGTAGACACCAGTGACACTGCGCCTCACAAGCTCTCTGTTGACTATGGTGTAGGCTGCTGCCCGGCGTTGCACTTGCCGGGCCGAGATCTCATCAGTCGGCAGCTCTTTGTTCACCAGGAAATTGAGGATGGGATGGGCCCATGAAGGTGCTGCGATTTCTTCGACTGTTAGGACTGCAACTTGGACAAGGGCGGTTGGGCCGGGAGGCGGCGGGTTGGAGTCGGCAGCCGCTTGCGGGGTCGACGAAGTCCCCGGGCCGATTGGTGCAGTCCCCGGGCCGAGCTCTGAAGTCCCCGGGCTGGCCACTGCAGTCCCCGGGCCGGGTTCTGAAGTCCCCGGGCTGGGTGCGACTGCCGCGGCCCCCAGGCCGCCTGTCAGAATTCCCATGCCGGCCGCTGGAGCTTTCAAGTCGGATCCGACTGCTTCAGGAGGAGCCGACACGAAGATAGAATCTGACTCTGGTGATGACTTGACAGACAGCTTGAAGAGGCGTTGAAGGGCGACACCGGTCGGTATTGCTTGACGGGTGGAGCCGATTCGTGCCAGGGCATCTGCTTTCTCGTTGTCATTTCTTGGCACAGGGAGAAACTCGCACCCTTCAAAATATCCACTTTGTTGATGCACGAGGAAGCGGTAGCTCGCCATGTTTCCATCTTTGGCGTCCCAGTCGCCTGACGACTGCTGGGCCACCAAGTCAGAGTCACCATAGCAGAGGATCCGACGAATGCCGAGCTCTTTGGCAAGCCGGAGCCCGTGAATAAGTGCCTCGTATTTGGCGACGTTGTTGGAGGCGGCAAAATGGATTTGCAGCACATATTTGAGCTTGTCGCCTTTGGGAGAGGTGAGGACGATGCCGGCTCCCAAACCGGTGCGCATCTTGGAACCATCAAAATGCATCCGCCAATGGGTGGAGTCGGGCGCTGGCGGCAGGTGCTGGGTCTCGGCCCAGTCGATGAGGAAGTCGGACAGCGCTTGTGACTTGATGGCGGTGCGAGGTTGGTAGTAGATGGTGTAGGGGTCCAAATCTCTGGCCCATTTGGCCACTCGGCCCGAAGCATCTCGGCTTCCAATGATCTTGCCAGTGGAGCTGTGCAGACCACAGTGATTGGGTGCTCTTGAAAATACGGCTTCAATCTCTTGGCGGCAAAGTGCACGCCGTAGCACATCTTCTGGTAGTGGGGGTAGTTTTGCTTGGAGGTCGACAGTACTTCACTCAAATAATATACCGGTCTCTGGACTGGTAGTGCCTTGCCTTCCTCCTTGCGCTCTACCACGATGACTGTGCTGACCACTCAGCTGGTGGCGGCGATGTAGAGGAGCATGGGCTCCTTAGGAGTCAGAGCCGCCAGTACAGGTGGAGTAGTCAACACCTTTTTGAGCTGGAGAAAAGCTTCGTCCGTCTTGTCGTTCCACTCGAAAAAAGTGGTCTTCTTCATGAGCTGGTACAGGGGAAGGGCCTTCTCGTCCAGCTGACTAATGAATCGGCTGATGGATGCCAAACAGCTAGTGAACTTCTGCACATCCAGTAGTCGGGTGGGTACTTCCATCCTCTCGATGGCCTTGATCTTCACAGGGTTGCACTCTATGTCGCGTTCTGAGACCAGGAATCGAAGAAGCTGGCCGGCTGGTACTCCAAAGACGCATTTCTCTGGGTTGAGCTTGATTTGAAACCGGTGTAGGTTCTCAAAGGTCTCCTTGAGGTCTTCTAGCAGCGTTCCACGCTTCTCCGTCTTCACCACCACATCGTCCATGTAAACGTGGGCGTTTCTGCCGAGTTGCTTGAGGAGGCACTTCTGCATGCAACATTGAAAAGTGGCGCCGGCATTCCTCAAACCGAACGACATGGTTAAGTAGCAGATGGCTCCAAACGGTCTGATGAAGGCGGTCTTCAGCCTGTCGGCCGGGTTCAGCTTGATCTGGTGATATCCTGAATATGCGTCTAAAAAACTCAACAGCTCGCATCCGGCTGTGGAGTCTACCACTTGGTCGATTCTCGGCAAAGCGAACAGGTCCTTGGGGCATGCTTTGTTGAGGCCGGTGTAATCAATACACATACGCCACTGCTTGTTTTTCTTCAGCACGAGGACTGGGTTGGCCAGCCATTCTGGAAAGAACACCTCCATGATGAAGCCGGCTGCTAGCAGCCGGGCTATCTCTTCTTCAACGACTCTTCTCTTCTCTTCTGACAGGCGGCACAAGGGTTGCCTGACTGGTTTGGCATCAGGCCGGACATGTAACTTGTGCTCGGCGAAATCCTTCGGAACACCCGGCATGTCTTTGGGGGACCATGCAAAGATGTCCCGATTCTCATGGAGGAAATCGACGAGCTCGCCTTCCTATTTGTTGTCGAGGTTTGCACCTACGACAGCGTACCTCTCCGGGTGCTCCGGGTCCAAGGGAATCCTCTTTGTCTCTTTGGCCGGCTTGAACGAGCCCTTAGCTTCCAACTCCTTGGGATCGGGCGACATCTCCGGCCGCTTGCCTGCCATCGCCACAACCCGGTCAAGGAGCCGCTTCTCAGCTGCGATCACGAGGGACTCGGCCAACCGACTGCTCTTAGCTGCGTAGGCGGATGACTTCTTTTAGTCGCCGTCTATGGCCAGAATACCCTTGGAACTCGGCATTTTCATCTTGAGGTAGGCATAGTGGGGGACCGCCATAAACTTGGCCAGAGCAGGTCAGCCAAGTAACGCATGGTATGGGCTCTTGAGGTCCACCACTTCGAACCAGACTGGCTCTCGGCGGAAGTGATCTTTGTCTCCAAAGAGGACGTCTATCTGGATCTTGCCGATTGGTGAGCAGAAAAGGCGAGGAACTATGCCATAGAATACAATCCGGCTGGACTGAAGCTGCCTTTGTTTGATTCCTAACTTCTCCATGGTATCTTTGTACAGGATGTTGATGCTGCTGCCGCCATCTATCAGAACTCGAGAGAAACGAGCAGCTCGCCTGTCCATGGCAAAGGTGGCATCCAAAACCAGGGCATAGGAGCCGGGGTTGGGCATCACCTCCGGGTGGTCGGACCTGCTCCAGTTTATGGGCTTCTCAGACCAATGCATGAACTCGAGGGTCTCGGATGTTACTGCATTCACTTCTTGATGTCGTTGCCGTCTGTTGTGCTTATCATCGGCCATGCTGGTGAACACGACATAAGCTCCGTGCTCTTCTGGGTACTCGTCTTCTATGGCTTCGACTGGTCTGACCGCCGGCTGCTGAGGCGGAGGAGGCGGCTGCTGTCCAGCAGGTGGAGGAGGCGGAAGGCCGTCTCCCTTGGCGATCCTGGTGAGCTAATGACACTTCCGAGTGGTGTGGTTTGATGGCTTCGCACCACTATGGAATTTGCAGGGTGCATCCAGAGTCTGCTCATATGAGAAAGCCGGCAAACAATTGGACTTGCCGCCCTTCTGGCGTTTGGATGGAGGCTGACCTTCCGGGTGCTGGTCTTCGACTGTCGCCACCTGCCGGCTGGTGGAAGCCGGCAGCATGGCCTTGCGCTTGTGGTCGTTCTGCTGTTGACGTCGACTGGTGTCGCCGGCCGGGGTTCGGGGAGCCTGAGGGGCCACTTTGCCAGAGGCGTCAACTTGGATCTCTGCCTTCATGGAGGAGTCGGCTGTGGCATATTTATCTTCTATGATTAGCAGCTCGTCGAGGGTCGCCGGCTCGTCGTAGAGGAGTCGGTGCTTGAGGAGGGTGCCCTCTCGGCACCCAGCAGTGAAGTACTCGATGGCCTGCACCTCGTCCACGCCCTCGCAAGAGTTGCGGACCTCGGCCCAGCGTGTGAGGTAGTCGCGAGTCGACTCATTGGGGTGTTGCACGCACAAGGAGAGCTGGCGAGGCTTGGGCGGCCGTTTGTACGTGCTGGTGAAATTGCGGATGAACGCTTCGGTGAAGTCAACCCAACTGTTGATTCTACGGGGCTTCAGACTGTTCAGCCATGTCCGGACCGTGCCCTGGAGCATGAGCGGAACGTACTTTACAGCGACGCGCTTGTTGCCATTTGCTATGCTGACGGCAGTGGAGTAGTCAACCAGCCAGTCCTCCGGCTTCACGGAGCCGGTGTATTTGGGCGTGTCTCTTGGGAGCGTGAACCCTCTGGGGAAGGGCTCATCTCGAATGCGGGGGGCGAAACACGGCGGACCCAACTCATCTTCTTCTTCCAGCGCCAGGGATCGGTGGAGACGGTCGATCCGGTGGCGGGCATCGTTCTCTCTGACTCCCTCTCGACGGCCAAGGCGGTCGCCGAGTGTCGGGTGCTCAACAGGTGGCGGGGTGACGCATCTTTCCCTTCGAGGGGGAGGAGGCGGACAGTCATCCCGTCGTTCCACTCCTCTCGGGCGGCCGTCTAGGTCGCGCTCAATGGTGATGCGAGTCCGGCTGTGGCTAGCAGTCGGCTCCTTGTCTCTTCTCCCACGGACGTCCCCAGTCGGCGTCCGAGAGGTCGCGCCTTGGTCTCGGCGGGGAGGCAGATCGTCGTTTTTGTCGTTGCGGCGCCTTAGTGCGACAGCCGGCCTCATGCTGCTCGGCAGCCGCGTCAAGGAGCCGCAGGACGCGCTCCGCCATCTAGCGACGTTCTTCGCCCTCGAATTTGTCCAGCTCTTCTGCTGCCGCTTGGGCAGCATGGATGTTTTCCACAGGCGTGGCGTAGACGGGGCGATCTGCCCCGAACAGGTTGGCGATGGCCACACCACGCTGCTGGACCGTGCCAAGGCAGCTGGGCCCAGCTAGAGCCGGCGTGCCACCCACAGCGTGGTCCATCTCGCGCTGATAGGCTTCTGATAGGCGCCTCATGCTAGCCAGCTTCTTGGCGCCCTCGATAAGCTGGAGGCGGCATGCTTCCAGCATCTCGGCGTCAGCGTCTTCTGGGATGGGCGCCGTCAGGTCCTGTAGGGCTGTGTTGAGCAGGTCGTGAGCCTCTCCGCCAGAGTGCTCGCCGTGACCGCTGACAAGCACTTCTATGACGGTGCTTCCGCCGCTCTCCGCGCGAGGGAGCGGTTCGTCGTAGACTACCATGTTGGTGGGGAATGCGTCAAGCGACGCAGTGTCGGAGTCAACCAACATCGGGTCGGTGGACCCTACAGACTCCAGGTCCACAGCTGGCTCGCTGGCGACGTGGAGTTAATCGAGGAGGCCCACGAGGAGGGTCTCGGGGCCGTCTGTGCCCGCGTCGGACGCGGGCTCGCCGGAGAGGTGGACCTCGCCAATGAGATCAGCGAGGCAACTTGCCGCGCAAGCGACTTCCACGCCATGCAGCGCGTCGGCGCAGACTCCGTCTGGCGTGCCGGGCTGGCTGCGCTCGCTAGGAAGAAAAAGGGTTCCCATGCAGAAAAGGTCTACGGACGACGGTGCACCTCGCCGCACGGTGGGCGCCAAATGTCGGGGGTTGGGTGCGACATATGCCAAGGGATGGCTTATCATGGTGGGGGCGAGTAGAATGTCGCCGGTGCCCGGAAGCGGGATGAGGCGTAGACACGAACGCCGACATACTTTACCCAGGTTCGGGGTTCTCCTAGGAGATAACACCCCTAGTCCTGCTCTGCGGGGTCTCCACATGATCACTAAGGCACCAGTGAATACAAAGGTGCTCCTTGAGCTGTATGCTAGAGGTAGGAGAAGGCAGGGCTAGCTCCCTCCTTCCTATATGATCTGGTCTAGTTCTAACAGGTTCAGAACCCTTTGCATGGGTGCCCTGGGGGGTTTATATAGGCCTACCCCCAGGGGTACAATGGTAATCCGACCGGGCGCAGGGCCCGGCTGTCAGTCTCTCTGGTCGCCGGCTTCTCCGCCGACTGCCGGGGCCCGCCGCCGAGTGGGCCCCGCCGACTGGTCTGGTACGGAGCCGACAGGCTGCCTCCGCCGCTCGCGGGTCTTGCCGGTTGTGGATCACTGTTGCCGCGTCTCTAATGACGCAGGCTTGGTCATGGGGTTGTGGCTACAGCTCCGCCGCCTGGCGGGCGATTACTGTAGCCACTCCGCGTCTCGTCTGGTTAATGGCGAGTGGGTCCCGAGGAAGGGGCGGGCCGACTCCTGGGGGCCAACCTCCCTCGGGTCCGACTGGAGGGATGGTCGCCGTCTTCCGGGCTCTCGCTGACTGGTGGGGTCCGTCGTCCTTGGGCCGTACCGACAGGCCGTCGTGTGAGCAGGACTCCGCTTGCCTGTGATGATGCCAGGGATGGCATGGCAACAGTGCTGCGTCGGGCGGAGATCTTCGCCGTACAGCGTACTGTGACCACGCCACCCCTGAAAAGGGGGAGGGATGGGCTACACTGTAGCCATTCCCAGTCCCGTCCCTCTTGATGAGGACACGGGCTTCGCTGGTGCCGTGGGCCGACTCCTCGGGTCCGACTTCTCTGGAAGCCGCCGAGTAGGAGTCGGCTCGTCTTGGCCTTGCCTCTAGGACTAGGCCATATACGGGCAGCCGGCTGTTCCTCCAGCCGGCCCCCAGAAAACGGCTCTTTACCTTGGCATCTTGAGGGGCGCAGTCTGCCCTGATGTCTTGAAAGGTTCTGGGCCTCGGGTTAGCCTACACGTGGCTCATTACTCCGACAATGAACACCTCAACGAAATCAGGATGAGAAACAAAAAACGTCTATAATCACATACTGCCTTGCCAAAACCTCACAGGAAAAAAAAGATTCATCATCTTATCACGAGAAAGAGACGCCTTAGGATTGACAACATTCAAACATGTCGTGATTGTGAACATTGCGGCCACTGTCGACGAGGGTAGGAAGGAGGATAAGTGGCAACACACATAAGATACCATGTGTTAAAATAAGGGACATTGACCTATTGGAATCCGCGGTCGTGGTTATTGGGTTAGGGGAGTGTGGTATTTTGTCTATCCATTGCAATACATAGTCTCTTTTGCTAGTTTTCTATAAAGGGTATTTATTGACTTATGTAACATCAAGCAGATAGAAATCAAGATGAGCCACATCCGGCCTCTACATATACCTAAGATACACACAACCAATACCAACAGTCCGACCAAATGAAAAATAAAAAACTGACATATCGGCAACACAAGAGTCATATGACCAACACTATCTATGTCCAAGGAGGAGATGGAATGTTCTAGAGATTATGCACCATAGGTATCGGGCGCTTGTGGAAGACTGAATGAACGTTTTGGCCAATTAGTTGTTGCCCCATCTTTACACAAGGCCCCACCGTGTGCAGAAAATGCTGCATGTAGTGTAGGATGCTTGTTGCCTACCATGGGTGTCCAAAATTACCGTAAGTGTTGTCTGAATGTCCAAAAAATTGCCTACTGATTGTCGTCCTGTGTGTAGATAAAATTAATTCAAACAGAAAAAAAGGTTCTTGAATCAAATGTGGAGAAGTGTATGACTCAGAAAATAAGGTTCGTCCTCTAAAAATCTAGTGGGCTTGATTGTTTTTACGGTAGAAAATTGATCTCTTTCCAAAAAATCACACACAAACGCACTCAAAGAAAATTGGGCTCCTCTCCTCTCGGAGTATCGCGGTTGGTGTGATTTGACTAATCCTTTTGTCATGAACGTCAAAATGCGCTTCGTCGTTCGTCCTATCGCCTCTGTGCGCCACCATCCACTCCTCGCCCTTCGCATCTCCTCATCTTCTTCCGATGTGCACCCACAATACTGCTCGGGTCTCTCCCCCATCGCGCGGGGCAGTAGTGTTCCCTTTTGATTTCCAAAGCTCCAATCGTGCACGACCCTACCACGTCCTCGCTCCTCATCGTTGAATCGCTGATGTGTCACTATCAAAATCATATTTGTGTAAGTTATATACCATAAAAAGTAATCATACTTGATTTAAATTTGAAAAATAATAATTCTAATAGTATTACACATAACTTACATTTACTCTTACTCCTGGTCGCACTCGGTCATATCAAGTTTTGATGCGATCTTCGGCCTCGGCCAGATGCTCCAACCAATAGGTGCATGCTGCTCTGAAAGTAGGAGAGGCATCACACATAATTCATTTTTTTTCTTTTACCAGGTCCGCATGCTCAGTCAAAAGTCAAAAGACAAATTAACTTCTATTATTTACATACGGACAAATGTGGTGCCAGTTCGCTTGAAATTTTTAATTCTGTCTCCTCCCTCCAAATATATTTGACTAAATAACCAAGTAATTAAGTCGTCTATTTTCTTCTGTTGTTATAGTTCACGAAGCATGCAACCTGACAGAAGATCTAAGCATTGCTGGTAGTACCGTGCCGCCACGTATGGATGGGCAAACCCCTAGGTAGCTAAGCATTGCAGGTTTGAATTATATCATGTTTAATTAGTCTGCTTATTAGTTACATATGTACTACGACATCTCAGTGCATTTGTTTTCGCGCAAAACACCCTAGTACATTAACGAAGCTTGTATGCGTGCATGGCTAGGTCAAGTCGTTTTTTTTTGGAAATGGAGGCAAGCCCCCGGCCTCTGCATCATGAAGATGCATGCAGCCATTTTATTAAGAATCCACAAAGTAGCGACAAAAAAGGTCCAAATAGCTCGCAAACGGAGCAAAGCAAATAAGAAAATTACATGCTGACACCAGCCGGCACGGAAATATGTAGGATAAGCTCCCTAAACTCCTATCCTGTTATGCGAGCGTCATCCGAACCGGTTGAATATAGCCCGAGCTACCATCTTCCATTGGTTGCACCCAGTAACCAAAGGCTTCCTGGAGTCCATAGAAGTGAGTAAGGACCATGTACGGATCCAAGATGTAGCTCTGAAGATAACCTGCAAGAAAGTTAAAGAGTGTTGTCTGTTAAAGATCATATCATTCCTGTGGTTCCATATAGCCCATAATAGCGCACATATTCCAATCCGAATACGAGCCGCAGTAATCTGTTCAACCCTAGCTAACCACGTCCCAAACAACGACGCAATATCGACTGGAGGAGTAATGTTGAAAGCTATATGAATCGTTCTCCAAAGTAATTTGGCCAGTGGGCATTGAAGAAATAAGTGTTGTATTGTTTCATCATGATCACAAAAACAGCACCGTGAACTCCCTTCCCATCGCCTTTTAATTAAGTTATCCTTTGTGAGTATCACTTACTTATGGACAAACCACATAAAGATTTTAATCCGCAAAGGAACCTTAACCCTCCAGATGTGTAGTGATCTTGAGATTGGGCCAGAATTAATCAAATCCAAGTAGAAAGATTTCACCGTAAAGATCCCGTTCTTAGCTAACTTCCATTGTATCAAATCCGGCTGGTCAGAGAGTTGAACATCTATCAATCTCCGAACCAAATGCATCCAGGCATTCCATCGCTCACCAACTAACGCACGTCGAAACTGGATATTCAGGGGAATTGTTTGAAGAACTGTGCCTACGTAATCTTCCTTACATTCCGCAAGACTATAAAGGGTGGGGTATTGGACGGCCAGAGGCGTGTCTCCTAACCACGTGTCCTCCCAAAATCTTGTTGATATCCCATTGCCAACCAAGAATTTGACCCTACCAAAGAACAAGTCCTTCGTTCGCATAAGTCCTTTCCAGAATGGCGAATCAGTTGGTCTCATGGTAACCTGGGCTAATGTTTTGGATTGTAGATACTTATTTCGCAACATTTGTGACCACATACCCTTAGGCTCTGTCTGTAGCCTGTAAAACCATTTGCTCATAAGACATTTATTCTTAATCTCTAAATTCTCAATACCGAGACCCCCTTGGTCTTTAGGTCGGCCGAGAATATCCCATCGCGCAAGACGGTATTTCCTCTTGGCATCATCAGACTGCCAAAAGAAACGAGATCTAAAGAAATCAGGACGCTTCCGGGCTCCTTTCGGAATTTCGAAGAACGAAAGAAGAAACATCGGCATACTAGTCAGTACCGAATTAATCGGGACTAGCCGACCTCCATATGACATAAGCTTGCCTTTCCAGCAACTTAGTTTCTTTTCAATTTGTTCTTCAATACACTTCCATTCTTTATTGGATAGTTTACGGTGATGAATCGGTATGCCCAAGTAATTGAATGGTAAAGCACCTAATTCACATCCGAACAAATGTCTATAAGTATGTTCCTTGTCTTTGGCCTTCCCAAAGCAGAACAACTTGCTCTTATGAAAATTAATTTTTAATCCTGACAGTTGTTCGAAGAGACATAAGATGAGTTTCATATTACGTGCCTTAGACATATCATGTTCCATGAATAGAATAGTGTCATCCGCATATTGTAGAATGGATACCCCTCCATCGACTAGATGAGGAACTAAGCCTTCTACATGGCCATGCTGCTTGGCCCTGCCAATAAGGACGGCTATCATGTCAGCCACAATATTAAATAGAAGAGGAGACATGGAATCCCCTTGTCTCAGCTCCTTATGAGTCTGGAAATAATGACCTATGTCATCATTCACCTTGACTCCGACACTACCTTTCTGGACTTGGGTATCTACCTGGTGCCTCCAGATTTCACTAAAGCCCTTCATGCGCATCGCCTGCTGAAGAAAAGGACATTTGACTTTATCATATGCCTTTTCAAAATCCACTTTGAAGATAACCCCATCTAGTTTCTTCGAGTGGATCTCGTGAATCGTTTCATGCAAGACGACCACCCCTTCTAGTATGTGTCGCCCTGGCATAAACGCTGTTTGACTTGGTTGGACCACGTGTTGAGCAATTTATGTCAATCTATTGGTTCCAACCTTTGTAAAAAATTTGAAACTCACATTTAGCAGACAAATGGGCCTGAATTGTTCTATCTGAATTGCCTCCTCTTTCTTTGGTAGAAGTGTTATCGTACCAAAGTTGAGATGGAACAACTCCAAGTAACCGTTGAAGAAATCATGAAACATAGGCATAAGATCATTTTTAATAATATGCCAACATTTCTTATAGAATTCAACAGGAAACCCATCTGGTCCCGGTGCTTTATTCGGTTTCATTTGTGTAATTGCCTGAAGAACCTCTTTTTCAGTAAACAGGGCAGAGAGGAAGTCATTCTCCGCTGCCTGTAATTGAGGTATGTCCTCAAGCCTGGATTCATCCAGTGTCACCTTGCTTGTATTAGGGGGTCCAAAAAGTTGCTTCTAATAATTAGAGATATATGCTTTCAGATTTTCGTGCCTCACAATTGTCCCCTCGTCCTATTCAAGATGGATAATCTTCTTCTTTATATGTTTGCCATTTGCAACCATATGGAAGAATTGTGTATTATCGTCCCCTTGGACAACCTTAAGTGTTTTAGCACGCAATGCCCACTTGAGCTCCTCTTCTCTCAAGAGAGCTTGTAGGCCTTGCTCAGCTTCGGACTTGGAAGTTTGCTCATTAACCGAAAGAAGAGTGGCTTCAGCCTTTAAGTCAAGTGCCTCAATTAATTTGGTAAGACGCTCTCTTTCGTGTTTGTAAATCCCACTCTCATTTCTGGCCCAACCTCTCAAGAACTGTCGGAGATGTCTAATATTGTTTTGCCATCTCTCAACATGCGTCCTTCCACTAACCGGCTTAGCCCATTCGCGTGGAATGATTCCAAAAATCCTTCTCTCTCAAACCAGCTTTGTTCGAAGGAGAAAACATTTTTGTTTGCCACATGGGTTTCCTCACCCGAGTCTAAAAACAATGGTGTATGATCTGAGATCGCTCTCTGCATCGCATGAACCGACACCAAAGGATATTTTTGTTCCCACTCCACACTCGCAAGCACCCTATCCAACTTTTCATAAGTCGGAATGGGTAACGAGTTGGCCCATGTAAACTGTCTACCGGTGAGTTCAATTTTTCTCAAATTAAGACTCTCGATAATCATGTTAAACATCATAGACCAACGACCATCAAAATTGTCATTATTCTTTTCATCTCTCCTCCTGATAATATTAAAATCCCCCCCCCCCACAAGGATCGGCAGATTTTCATTTCCACAAATCCGCACTAAATCAGCTAAAAAGTATGGTTTGAATTCAGGTTGTGCTGCCCTGTAAACAGCAACAAGAGACCACCAAAACCCATCTAGTTTTGATCTCACCCTAAACTTAACCGAAAAGTCCCCCTGGACCACATTAAGTACCTCAAGTGTCTCACACTGCACTCCTAGTAAAATCCCACCAGATCTTCCTCTAGGAGGTAAGATGTGCCAGTCAAAATCGATACCATTGGATAGATTTTAAAGAAATTGTGAAGTAAAATTATCGCGTCCTATTTCCAACAGTGCAATAAAGTCCAAATGTTTTTCTATCGTTGTCTCCGCTAAGAACCTTTGTTTAGCCAAGTCAGCTAGACCTCTGCTATTCCAAATGAGTCCCTTCGTAAGTCATCATGATTTTTTTTCTTAAGCTTAACTCGAGCACTTCTACGTACCACCGAGGTAGGATAAATTTTCCACTTCCAGGATCGTTTGGGCTTTTCCCCAACACCCTGTGGGAGAGTAGGATCGACTACAACAGAACCGCGCCCTCCATCATGAGAGGTTATACCGTGTCAGTAGTATCCGACCCCTCCTCATCTTCGGCCTCCGTACCAGGCAATAGGTTATTACAAATATTTGCGAGATCAGCCATTCCTAGGTTGTTAATTTCGTTATGATTCAAGGGTTTGATGGAAGCAAGATTACGAATAATTTCAGAGGCCCTCCCCGCTTCCAAGTCTAAAAGATCATTTACGGATTTGGCAACATCGGTTCATTGGATCCCAAAGAAATTCCTAAGTCATTAGCCTTATCCACTATTTCATTCTCAGGGAAATGCAAAATAGAACAACTTTTATCAAAAGACGTACCTGTATTAACCTCGGCGTGACGAAGCATGGATGCCCTCTTGGCACGCGCTAGCTGCATGTCGTCCGCATCCGGCTGACCCTGGATTCGGTTACTGACATGCCTGCCAGCCGTCACCAGATCCACGATCCCGCCGAAGGTAATAAGCTCGTCCACCGTCCTCTCCCGAGAAGCATGGTCCCGACTCCCACACCCTGCCCCTAACGTTGGTGAAGGAGGGTAGGGCATGGTCATGTGGACATTGCCCTCGGTGGTGAAGGGAGAAGAGGACCGTGGAGCCACCTGCTCAGTAGTCCCGCTTCCCCCCTCGGCAACACTGTGTCGCGGTCCCTGGCCAGCCAGCATGGTGTGGTCCATCGGAGGAGTTAAGGCCCGGGGCTCCTACCCGGCCCTCACTCCCAAGTCACCTGAGACCACCGTGATAGGAGAGGTGCGACGGACCTCCTGTCCTGACGCCCCTCCCGAAGGGATCGAGCCGGGCGCGTGTGGGCGGGCGTGGTGAGCCTCCTGCCCACGACCCCCCCCCCCACTCTCGAGCAGCCCGGCAGCGTCCATCATCTCACCTGGCGAGGAACCCGTCCTAAAAGGGTCACTGTCAATGTGACAAGATCCCTGTGGTGTCTGCTGAGAATCTCAAACCTCAAGTGACGTCGTCGCCTCACAGATGGGAACTAGCACCGGCGGGAGCTCCAGTTCCGCCGGGTCATCCGCCTCGACCCTGGTGCTCCACAACCGACTAGGAGCCGAACTCGCTACAAACAAACCAAAGCGAAGGGTGTTCATCAGAGTAGTAGACGGTGCCACCTCTTTGGCAGAGTTGTCTGCCTTATCTGGCTTATCACTAGGCCCCGTTGCCGGCTCCCGTGGTGGATTCTCAGACCCCTTATCCTGATCCCCGGAGGCTCCGCCTCCCTCAGTTGTGTCCATGTCCTGAGTCTCATCCCCATCCTGTGAAACCGGTGTGTCCTCAATCTCAAGCTCAAGAACGTATGTGACTCCAGCATGTGTCCAACGAACCACATCTAGTATAAACTCAACACTCAGCACACTGACCAACAACCTCACGGCCCCGTTTGCGCGAGTGAAAGGCATGTCTACTTTTTCTGTCTTGCCAATCATAGAACCCAAGCTCCAGGCAATCAAAAAGTGCTTAATCAGTTTTGGTGGTGCACCAAAGAAACGTACCCACACCTTCTCCAAAGGAGTACCTTCTGGTTCATCCGGCTTCCACTCATCAAAGGCAATAATAATGTTGGTACTTGAAACCCTGCGTAAACCCCACTTAAGAAAATGCATCTGATCCTCCTTAGTGGGAAAATCCACGTTATAAGACTGTCCCTCCAGCGGTTCCATATGCCACTGATGATTCCCTGTTACCAAGTCACGTAGCTGCCTCATAATCTGAGCTTCAATCAACTGCCCGTTAGTTACCCGGACCACTGCAGCGAAAGAGCTCTCAACCATCTGCGGAAGAGGATCCACCTCCGGTGTCTCAAAGAACATCAACTCCTTGCAGCATACACCATAAATGTTGACACTAGGTTTGGGACCAGAAAGGAGTAGGCAATCCCCGGTCACATGCTGCGACCTGTTGCAATAGTCGCAAAGCTCATTAGTACATTCTGCCACAAAGTGACCCGGTTCACCGCACCTATAGCAAGGAAACTTCTTCTTTTTAATTGCCCACTTCGAAAGTTTTTCTCCCTCTGGTTTATCTGTGTTCTTGCCCGATCCACCATCAGTACTCTTAGCAGCCCCAGTGGCCGCCGGAATAGAAACTGTTGCCAAGGCCCTGACTGTTTCTACAGCCATAGTGGGAAGAGTCGACGAAGCTGCCACCGTTGAAGCTACGGGGTCCGGCACCTCTCCTTTGGGCGCATAAGACGTGTCCGCCGGTGGAGGTGGCGGTGGGAGCTGGCGGGTGGAGGGTGCCTCCCACCCCCTCTCCCTTGGTGAAAACCACCTCGGTATCGGTCTGTAGGCCCGACAACTCCCTCGACAAAATTTCCAGGCGGACCCTGAAAGTGGCCACCTCCATTATGCCATTTGTTACCACGACCACCACCTTCGGATGAACCACGGTGTAGTCCCTCGCCGTATGCATCATATCCATCGTCGCCCCATTGCCCATATCGAGTGTATCGAGGACCGTCTCTGCCGTATCCGCCGTATGCCTGACCTTCCCGATTCTGATTCTGATTCGACCCGACCCCCAGTCCCAGCGCCCGCGCCTTGGCCGCCGGCAGCTGTGTCGGCTCGTCCGGGGGCCGCGCATTGGCCCGACCGGTAACAGGCGTGCACCGGCCGACTCCAGCGGAAGGTGGCGGAGGAACGCCGCGGCCAGCGCCAGCGGTGACTCCAGCGGCGGGTGGTGTAGCCACCGGTGGCGGCTGCCTCGCCACGAAAGGAACGCCGCGGCCAGCCCCAGCGGCGGCGGTCGGGCCATGCTTGGCGGCTGCCTCGCGGGAGGAGGATGAGCACCACGACCGGTCCTAGCGGCGGGAGGCGGGGCTCCGCGTCCGGCCATCGTGTCGGCGACAGAGACCCTAGTCGCTCTCCCTACTCCGATCGAAGGAAACCCAGGTGAACGAGAAACCCTAGTCGATACACAGCGAATCGGCTCGGGCCTCAGCGTCACATGCATGCACGTAGAGGGATCGAAAGACCCGGCTTGGGCCTCTGGCTCGGCCACATGCCTCAAGTCCAGAGAGCCCACGACCGCTGTCGGTTTTGAGTCCACATCTCAGCCCAGCAACGAGTTCAAACGCGACTTCCTAGCCGCTCGAATCACGCCATCCGAGATCACCACCGGTGATCGTTGCGGTGCTGGCCTCAGTGGCTGCCCTCTCTTGCTTTTCTTTTTTCTAGTAACTAACGTCCAAGAATCCGGGATATAATCTGACAAAGTAATTGGTGCGCGAGATACCTTAGGAATCGGACCGATCCAAGGTTTAATCATCTTTTTCAGCGTCGGAGCTTTGGATCGAAGCTGTTCCGTTGAATGTTTAGAATCCGGCGGCGGTTCCGGCGTAAACACTGGCAAAGGAGCTTGCATGACCTGCTCGATCTCACCCTCATTTTCTTCATCGCTCTCGATTAGAACCCAGAAGCGTCTTTCCGGTCGATCCCGACTTGTGGTCATTGTGTTCGTCAGATCAACCAAGTCAGCCGCCGTGATCTGATCAACCTGTACACACTGACCAACAACCACGTCATAGTCATCCAAAGAAAATCTAAGACCTACCTCGATCTCATCACCGTCCGGGAGGTAGTCTCCGGCCAACACGTCGTTCTCCAAATCCAATAAAGCCATCCAGCGTGAGGATGCAGTGAATCGGAGGCGCCCCATGATCCAATCATCCGGAGCCGTCGCATCTGCAAATTGTGCCCGTCACTGCCTCCACCTCGGCAGCCCTCCCACGATCTCGCTGTCCGACTTGCCGCCGGGATCTGCTCCCGCCGTGGCCGCTTGATCCGCCCTTCCCCCAGATGTCGTCGCCGCCGCGCGAATGGGAGAGGACAAATCCGCCCCCTTAGACCCCCGCGATGGTCAAGTCGTACGTTGCTGCTTAACTATCTGGATTAGCTCAGCACATTTGTCACTGAAAACGACCGAGAACGTCTCTTGATAGCATTCTTGCGTGCGTGCGTATGCATATAGCCCCGGTAAACGGCGAAGGTTTTCCTCCATCTCCATCGATACAGTAGTTACACCTGGCTACCAAGTCATTCTCAAGCGAGGAAGCCAGAATATTTGTATAGCTCCGGTTCGTCGCGTGCACCTAACTAATTGACATTTTAGTTCAACTCCTGTTCAGATACGTAGTCGGTTGATTAATTCTTACTGTCGACCATATTTCATCTCCTAGAAACCACCAAACTCATACACATGTCGCCAACTCATCAGTCATCACACCAGCTTCTCCCTCCTCACACACGTAATCTTCTACAATAGGAGATGAAAGAGTAGATCTTGTGCTCCCAATCATGCTGTGTATATTTTATAAAAATCAAAATGTGAGTTGAAAATTTTCAGAAACATCCTAAAATATAGTGTACAGATATTAGAGTGAGTCATGTGCTAAATTATTTTACTCCCTCCGATACAAATTAATTGTCGCAACTTTACTAAGTTGTACTAAAGATGCGACAAAAAACGAGGGAATTAGAAACAAATAAACTTATGAAAACATGTTTGAATTTGTTATTTTTGCATAGTGTCCATTCGTCATACCGGCTGTAACCTCGATAGCTGGAACTACCGAAGGAGATTCACAGGAGGGGATCACCCAGGCCCTGGCGTTCGGCAGTTATCTTTCCCGTAAAGTTAACTTTTTGAGAAGGTCTAGAAATTCTCTTAGCATATGCCAGACCCATTGGGTAACCTTGTCATGGAATCTAGATACACTCTACCGTAATATGTTACTCCATACACTCTATATCAAGTGTCACTCAAATGGATGTATCTAAATACATCTGTTTGAGCGACACTTAATATGAGAGGGAGGTAGTATGTTTTAGACTGACCAACTTATTTCACAGTAGAGTAGACTCCATCTTGGACTTTGTTTTTTTTCGCGATAAATCTTGGACTTTGTTATCGGGCTAAAATTTCTATTAACTAGTGAGACCCAAAGTAAGATCATATATTTCTAAGGAACAACATTGTTATTTGAGTGACAGTTCATCGAATACACTATCCAAATATATTAAGATCAGCCATAAAATTACTAGACGCATTGAAATTTCAAGCAAAGTGTCGGTGTCAAAACCAGTGGATCTCGGGTAGGGGTCCCGAACTATGCGTCTAAGGCAGATGGTAACAGGAGGCAGGGGACACGATGTTTACCCAGGTTCGGGCCCTCTTGATGGAGGTAATACCCTACGTCCTGCTTGATTGTTCTTGATGATATGAGTATTACAAGAGTTGATCTACCACAAGATCGAAGAGGCTAAACCCTAGAAGCTAGCCTATGGTATGATTGTCTGTTGTCCTATGGACTAAAACCCTCCGGTTTATATAGACACCGGAGGGGGCTAGGGTTACACAAGGTCGGTTACAAAGGAGGAAATATACATATCCGTATTGCCTAGCTTGCCTTCCACGCCAAGTAGAGTCCCATCCGGACACGGGACGAAGTCTTCAATCTCGTATCTTCATAGTCCAACAGTCCGGCCTAAGGATATAGTCCGGCTGTCCGGAGACCCCCTAATCCAGGACTCCCTCAGTAGCTCGTGAACCAGGCTTCAATAACGATGAGTCCGGCACGCAGTATTGTGTTCGGCATTACAAGGCGGGTTCCTCCTCCGAATGCACCATGGAAGAGTTTGAAATACAAGGATAGTGTCCGACCCTGCAAAATAAGTTTCACATACCACCGTAGAGAGAATAATATTTTCACAAATCTAATCTGCTGACACGTTTTGACAGCATGACATCACGCCACGGCCCGGTCATTATTCGAACCGTTTTTCTTAACCAGCTCCGCACATAACGTGAGGCGGTTTCCTTGACACGTCTTGTCAAAGCAGAGATCGTGTCCCCCTTATCACGGGATTCTCATCAATACAAACGTGGGTAACCCAACCGTGCCTGTTGGTATGACTCCTAGATCTTAGGTAACTCTCAAACGGCCACGAGGAGGACGCCTGATATTCACCCTCTTTATAAAGGGGACAAGGCTTTTTCTTTTTCCCCTCCCGCGCTCAATCGAATCCTTCCCCCGCCTCGAGTTCTACCACCCAAATCTCAGGTCAGGTGCTTCGGACCTTCAACTATGTCCGGATCCAATCTTCAAGGTCGGTGGATGCCTTCCTCCGTCACAGAGGAGGACATCAAGAAGTTGAGAGAGGCCAGATATCTGATCGCCAAAATTTCGCATAGGCTGCCCGCCCGAGGGCAGGTCGTCCCTACTCCCGAACCCAACGAGAGCGTTGTGTTCATCTCCCACTTCCTCTGAGGACTAGGCCTCGCTCTGGATCCCTTTGTTAGGGGTCTTATGTTCTATTACGGGCTGGATTTTCACGATCTGGCCCCGGATTCCCTTCTTCACATCTCGTCATTTATTGTCGTATGTGAGGCCTTCCTCCGCATTACCCCTCACTTCGGCCTGGCTCAAGACCTTCGATGTGAAGCCGAAGATGATCGAGGGGAAGCACGTAGCGTGCGGAGGTGCTTTAATAAGCAAAATCGCTGACGCTCCATGGCCAGAGGGTTCCTTCCCAGAGGTGTCCGGATTGTGGCAGCGGGAGTGGTTTTACGTCACAGCTCCCCGAAGTGCCAAGTGGGTAGTTGCCCCCACCTTTCGCTCGGGCCCCCCACCGCAACTGATGTCATGGATTAGCAGGGGGCAGAGCTGGGGTCCAGCCAAGGACGTGCCAATACTGCAAAGCCGTATCCAAGATCTCTTTGAGAGAGATTTCAGTCTGGTTATGGTAATGCAAGTTCTGCTAGTCCGTCGAGTCCAGCCTTGCAAACGCCGGCCCCTCCGCATGTGGGAATTCAACCCGGAAGGACCACATGCTATTGAGCATTTCCTCGGCATGACGCATGAAGAGATGTAGAAATCGTTCTTCGGACCCCAAATAGAGTGTCCAAACACCACCGAGGACGTGGGCCTGAGCTGCAACCGCCTCGCTGCCCAAGTAAGTAATCGCATGACGAACCTGCTGTCCTTTTATTTATCATGGCATCATTCTAAAGAGCCGCCTTTGGACCAGGACTGGATAACAAAGGCGATGATGATCAGGTGTTCGGCCCCCTTCCTAAGGGCTTGGACAATCCGGTACTGGACAAGATGCTCGAGCCGGCGCCTTATCCAGTGTCCTCAAAGGAAGATGATGGGGGGAATAAAGCGGGCGAAAGCGGGCCTCACTCGCTACTTATTCCAGTCGGGGGAATGAGCACCTCCGCGAGGGAGGACAATCAAAGGGAAGAATCTGACATTCTCTCTCCCCGGGGAAGGAAGAGGACTACCTCTGAAGATTTGGAAACTAAGGTTTCCAAAGGGGAGAAGAAATTTTCATCAGAGGGTCCTGCCTCGGAGGGTATTCTTGCCGCACAATGTCCGCGCGGGGATCAGCCCTCTACCGAGCTGTAAGTAATCGAAAAGTACTTAATAGTGAAAACATCCTACCTTACTTCCGAAGACAATAACCGATGCTTATAAATTGTAGTCCGGATCGTAGCCCTTCTCGACAGAGTTCATCTTCGGGGGATCTTCTTCCGGAGATGATGGAGAGCGAAACGCCTCCCCCGGACACCCTGCCTCAAGAAGCGGGCGACCTTGAAGTGTCGTCGCGAAGGGTATCTCCGGATCCACTAGGGCCAGAGGATAACCCTTTGGCTACCCGGAATCCCCAGTATCCGGCTCCTAAAGAGAGCGACAGCAAGGGTCCGTACAGTGTGCGGTCGGACGCGCTGAAGGATCTTCTGGGGCAAGCGGCTGTCTCGGAAGCGCATCGTACGCTAATGGGTACGGTAATTGAAAGGATTTCATCCGCTGAAAGCGGTTTGCATGAAGCCTTTATGAGTCTGCTGAAAGGCTTCGAGGTACGTGAAATAATGTATGTTTTTAACAGTACCGCATACGTTAGGTATGCCTTATGCAGATAGTAGCCCCTGAGACTCTGGTTGTCGTCGAAAACGGCGGCAAACAAAGGATCATAGTCCCAGGTAATAACCAGACTGCCTTTATGTGCAAGTGGCTGAAGCTCCGGTGGCTAGCCGGACTGATGGGTTTGCCGAGCTAAAGAGGCAACTTGATGCGGCAGATGCCGACATCGTGCTTGTCAACAAGCGGCTTGACGAGGCACAGGGTGTGATTTTTCTGGTGATCGTCACATAATAAGAGTAGCATGATGCCAGTATCTTTAATATGTTGTGACTGCAGATGGAGCTGCCACCGTGGAAACCCTTCGGGCGGAGCTTGCCCGAGCCAAGGAGCAAGCATGGAGTAGCAATGCGGCCGCTCTAAAGGCGGCCGAAGAGTTAAGGGCCGAGTAGGCCGCGCATTGCGAGAGCAAGGAAAAAATAGCCAAGATGATTGTAGAGTTAAAAGATGTCGCTAACCGTTACCAGCTTCTTGAAGAAGAAAACCGGGCGAAGGCGGCGGACCTGGAGAAGGCCCTGGTGGCTGCCAAGGAAGCCCGCTCCAAAATTAGAGCGACGAAGGAGGAGCTGAATCAAGCTGCAGATATCGTGTCTGGGAAGCCCTTCTTGTTGCGGACTAAGTTCGGAGATCCGAAGTATGATCCTCTGGACCGACTATGGAGTTCTGCGGATGCGTACATGGATTTGGCTGCAAGTGCTGCTGATGCGGCCGAGTACTTCAGGATCAAAAAGGTCCCGAAGTGGAAAAGCTGTTCTGGTCACAGTTTCACGCTCCAGTCCGTCCGCTGTTGTTGAATGAGCGATTGGCCGAGTGGGCCGAGCTCCATAGGTTGTCGGGACTTGCCATGAGGTCCGTTGTGGATCACCTGCGGCCGGGAGGGCCAAGGCCGAATAGCTACTTTAGCTTAGTGCAACAATTCCTTGGTGATGTGCCACGCATCGATGCTGTAAAAAGATCGGCGTGCATAGAGGGTGCGCGGATGGCCCTTGCCCGTGTCAAGACGTACTGGGCGGAGATGGAGGCCACCACTGTTGCGACACAGGGTTCGACCGTAGGCCGAGTGGCTGCCGAGCACTACTTTGAAGAAGTTCTTGAAGGCGCTCATTCGATAGAGGCTCAGCGTGTTGGGGAACGTAGGAGAAATTCAAAATTTTCTACGCATCACCAAGATCAATCTATGTAGTAATCTAGCAACGAGGGGAAGGAGAGTGCATCTACATACCCTTGTAGATCGCTAAGCAGAAGCGTTCAAGTGAACGGGGTTGATGGAGTCGTACTCGTCGTGATCCAAATCACCGATGATCCTAGTGCCGAACGGACGGCACCTCCGTGTTCAACACACGTACAGCCCGGTGACGTCTCCTACACCTTGATCCAGCAAGGGGAGAAGGAGAGGTTGGGGAAGACTCCATCTAGCAGCAGCACGACGGTGTGGTGGCGGTGGAGGAGCGCGGGACTCCAGCAGAGCTTCGCCAAGCACTACGAGAGACGAGGAGGGAGAGAGGTAGGGCTGCGCCAACAGGGAGAGCAAATCACACGTGTGGGGCAGCCCCATACCTCAAGTATATATAGGGGGAGGGGAGGGGATGCGCCCCCACCTAGGTTTCCACCCCTAGGGGTGGCGGCCAGCCCTAGATCCCATCTAGGGGGCGGCCAAGGGGGGAGAGAGGGGGGCGCACCACTAGGTGGGCCTTAGGCCCATCTGAGCCTAGGGTTTCCCCCTTTTCCCTTCTCTCTTTTCCTTGGGCCCTGGTGGGGGGTGCACCAGCCCACCTGGGGCTAGTCCCCTCTCACACTTGGCCCACGCAGCCCTCTGCGGCAGGTAGCCCCACCTGGTGGACCCCCGGGACCCTCCCGGTGGTCCCGGTACGTTACCGATAGCACCCGAAACTTTTCCGGTGACCAAAACAGGACTTCCCATATATAAATCTTTACCTCCGGACCATTCCGGAACTCCTCGTGATGTCCGGGATCTCATCCGGGACTCCGAACAACATTCGGTAACCGCATACATACTTTCCCTATAACCCTAGCGTCATCGAACCTTAAGTGTGTAGACCCTACGGGTTCGGGAACCATGCAGACATGACCGAGACACCTCTCCGGCCAATAACCAACAGCGGGATCTGGATACCCATGTTGGCTCCCACATGTTCCACGATGATCTCACCGGATGAACCACGATGTCGAGGATTCAATCATCCCGTATTCAATTCCCTTTGTCTAGCGGTACGATACTTGCCCGAGATTCGATCGTTGGTATCCCGATACCTTGTTCAATCTCGTTACCGGCAAGTCTCTTTACTCGTTCCGTAACACATCATCCCGTGATCAACTCCTTGATCACATTTTGCACATTATGATGATGTCCTACCGAGTGGGCCCAGAGATACCTCTCCGTTACACGGGGTGACAAATCCCAGTCTCGATTCGTGCCAACCCAACAGATACTTTCGGAGATACCTGTAGTGTACCTTTATAGCCACCCGGTTACGTTGTGACGTTTGGCACACCCAAAGCACTCCTACGGTATCTGGGAGTTGCACAATCTCATGGTCTAAGGAAATGATACTTGACATTAGAAAAGCTTTAGCATACAAACTACATGATCTTTGTGCTAGGCTTAGGATTGGGTCTTGTCCATCACATCATTCTCCTAATGATGTGATCCCGTTATCAACGACATCCAATGTCCATGGTCAGGAAACCGTAACCATCTATTGATCAACGAGCTAGTCAACTAGAGGCTTACTAGGGACATGGTGTTGTCTATGTATCCACACATGTATCTGAGTTTCCTATCAATACAATTCTAGCATGGATAATAAACGATTATCATGAACAATGAAATATAATAATAATAACTAATTTATTATTGCCTCTAGCTAGGGCATATTTCCAACAGTCTCCCACTTGCACTAGAGTCAATAATCTAGTTCACATCGCCATGCGATTAACACTCACAGGTCACATCGCCATGTGACCAACATCCAAAGAGTTTACTAGAGTCACTAATCTAGTTCACATGACTATGTGATTAATACTCAATGAGTTCTGGGTTTGATCATGTTATGCTTGTGAGAGAGGTTGTAGTCAACGGGTCTTGCCATATTCAGATCCCTGTGTACTTCGCAAAACTTTATGTCATATCGTAGATGCTGCTACCACGTTCCACTTGGAGCTATTCCAAATTGTTGCTCCATTATACGTATCCGGTATCTCTACTCAGAGCTATCCGGATAGGTGTTAAGCTTGCATCGATGTAACTCTTTACGTCGAACTCTTTATCACCTCCATAACCGAGAAACATTTCCTTATTCCTCTATGGATAATTTTGACCGCTATCTGGTGATCTACTCCTAGATCACCTTTGTACCCTCTTGCCAGACATGTGGCAAGGCACACATCAGGTGCGGTACTCAGCATGGCATACCGTATAGAGCCTATGACAAGAGCATAGGGGACAACCTTCGTCCTTCCTCTTTCTTCTGCCGTGGTCAAGCTTTGAGTCTTACTCAACTTTAGACCTTACAACTCAGGTAAGAACCCCTTCTTTGACTGATCTATTTTGAACTCCTTCAAAAACATGTCAAGCTGTGCATTCTTTGAAAGTATCATCAGGCGTCTTGATCTATCTATAGATCTTGATGCCCAATATGTAAGCAGCTTTATCCAGGCCTTCCTTTGAAAAACACTCTTCAAACAACCGTTTGTGCTTTCCAGAAATTCTACATTATTTCGAATCAGCAATATGTCATCCACATATACTTATCAGAAATGTTGTAGTGCTCCCACTCACTTTCTTGTAAATACAAGTTTCTAGCAAACATTGTATAAACCTAAAAGCTTTGGTCACTCCATCAAAACATATATTCCGATTCCGAGATGCTTGCTCTAGTCCATAGAAGGATTGCTGAGCCAGCATACCTTTTAGCATCCTTAGGATCGAAAAAACCTTTTATTATATCACATACAACTTTTCTTACGAAAACTGGTAAGAAAACTCGTTCTGACATCCATCTGTCAGATTTCATAATCGAAAAATACAGCTAATGCTAACATGATTCCAACAGACTTAAGCATCGCTACAGGTGAGAAATTCTCATCGTAGTCAACTCCTTGAACTTGTGAAAAGATTCTTTCCCACAAGTCGAGCTTCATAGACGGTAACATTACCGCCCACGTCCGTCTTCTTCTTAAAGATCCATTTATCTCAATGGCTTGCCGATCATCGGGCAAGTCCACTAAAGTCCATACTTTGTTCTGATACATGGATCCTATCTCAGATTTCATGGCTTCTAACCATTTGTTGGAATACGGACCCACCATCGCTTCTCCATAGCTCGTAGGTTCATTGTTGTCTAACAACATGGTATCCAAGACAGGATTACCATACCACTCAGGAGTAGTACATATCCTTGTCGACCTACGGGGTTCGATAGCAACTTGATCCGAAGCTTCATGATCACTATCATTAACTTCGTATTCAATAGACATAGGTGCCACAGAAAACATCTCTCTGTGTTGCATCATTCTCTAGTTGAAATAAAGGTTCGACAACCTCATCAAGTTCTATCTTCCTCCCACTCAATTCTTTCGGGAGAAACTCCTTCTCGAGAAAGGACCCGTTCTTAGTGGCAAACAATTTGCCCTCGAATCTGAGATAGAAGGTATACCCAACTGTCACCTTTGGGTATCCTATGAAGATGTGTTTGTCCGCTTTGGGTTCGAGCTTCTCTGGCTGAAGCCTTAAGCATCGCAGCCCCAAACATTAAGAAACGACAACTTTGGTTTCTTGCCAAACCAATGTTCATACGACACCGTCTCAACGGACTTAGATGGTGTTCTATCTAAAGTGAATGCAGCTATCTCTAACGCATAACCTCAAAATGAAAACGGTAGATTGATAAGAGACATCATAGATCGCACCATATCTCATAAGGTTCGATTACGACATCCGGACACATCATAACTCAGTGGTGTTCCAGGTGGCTTCAACTGTGAAACAATTCCACAATGTCTTAAGTGATTGCCAAACTCATAACTCAGATATTCTCATTGATCAGATCGTAGGAATTTGATCTTCTTGTTATGATGATTCTTAACTTCACTCTGAAATCGCTTGAACTTTTCAAACGTTTCAGACTTGTGCTTCATTAAGTAAATATACCTATATCTACTCAAATCGTCAGTGAAGATGAGAAAATAGCGATATCCACCGCACGCTTCAATTCTCATTGGATCACACGCATCAGCATGTACGATCTCCAACAAGTCACTTGCCCGTTTCATTGTACCTAAAAGCAGTGTCTTAGTCATCCTGCCCATGAGGCATGGCTCGCATGTGTCAAGCGATTCAAAATCAAGTGACTCCAAACATCCATCGACATGGAGTTTCTTCATGCATCTTACGCCAATATGACCTAAGCGGCAGTGCCACGAGAAAGTGGTACTATCATTATTAACTCTACATCTTTTGGCGTGAACATGTGTATTACCACGACCGAGATTCAATGAACCATTCACATAGGGTGCATGACCATGAAAGGTATCATTCATGTAAACAGAATAACCATTATTCTCTAACTTAAATGAATGACCGTATTGCAATGAACATGATCTAATCATATTCATGCTCAACGTAGACACCTGATAACATTTATCTAGGTTCAATACTAATCCCGAAGGCAGATGGAGCGTGCAATGGTGATCTCATCAACTTTGGAAACACTTCCAACACACATCGTCACCTCGCCCTTAGCCAGTCTCTGTTTAGTCCGTAGCTTTTGCTTCAAGTCACCAGTAATAGCAACTGAACCGGTATCCAATACCCAGGTGCTACCAGGAGTACTAGCGAGGTACACATTAATAACACGTATATACTTTGTTGAAGTTGCCAGCCTTCTTATCTACCATGCATTTGGGGTAATTCCGCTACCAGTGACCATTCCCCTTACAATAGAAGCACTTAGTCTCGGGTTTGGGTTCAACCTTGGGTTCCTACACTGGAGCGGCAACTGGTTTGCCATCCATGAAGTTTCCCTTCTAGCCCTTGCCCTTCCTGAAACCAGTGGTCTTGTTAAACCATCAACACTTGATGCTCCTTCTTGATTTCTACCCTTTACGGTCTTAAGCACCGTGAACAGCTCCGGGATCAACTCCATCCCTTGCATGTCATAGTTCATCACGAAGATCTAGTAGCTTAGTGATAGTGGCTAGAGAACTCTATCAATCACTATCTTATCTGGAAGTTTAACTCCCACTTGATATAAGTGATTGTAGCACCCAGACATTCTGAGCACATGCTCACTAGCTGAGCTATTCTCCTCCATCTTGTTGGCTAAAGAACTTGTCAGAGGTCTCACACCTCTCAACACGGGCATGAGCCTGAAATCCCAATTTCAGCTCTTGGAACATCTCATATGTTCTATGGCGTTTAAAACGTCATTGGAATCCCGATTCTAAGCCGTAAAGTATGGTGCACTAAACTATCAAGTAGTCATCAGGACGTGTCTGTTAGGTGTTCACAACATCCACAGACGACGTTGTAGGGGTTTGCACATCGAGCGGTGCATCAAAGACGTAAGCCTTCTGTGTAGCAGTGAGGACACTCCTCGGACTATGGATCTAGTCCGCATCATTGCTTACAATATCTTTCAACTTAATTTTTCTCTAGGAACGTATTGAAACAGGGAGCTACAACGTGAGCTACAACATATTTGCAAAGACAATTTAGACTATGTTCATGATAATTGAGTTCATCTAATCAAATTATTTAATGAACTCCCACTCAGATAGACATCCCTCTAGTCATCTAAGTGAAACATGATCCGAATCGACTAGGCTGTGTCCGATCATCACGTGAGATGGTCTAGTCATCAACGGTGAACATCTCATGTTGATTGTATCTTCTATACGACTCATGTTCGACCTTTCGGTCTTCCGTGTTCCGAGGCCATGTCTGTACATGCTAGACTCGTCAAGTCAACCTAAGTGTTTTTGCTGTGTACATATGGCTTACACCCGTTGTATTCGAACGTTAGAATCTATCACACCCGATCATCACGTGGTGCTTCGAAACAACGAACCTTCGCAACGGTGCACAGTTAGGGGGAACACCTTTCTTGAAATTTTAGTGAGGGATCATCTTATTTAAGCTACCGTCGTTCTAACCAAATAAGATGTAAAACATGATAAACATCACATGCAATCAAATAGTGACATGATATGGCCAATATCATTTTGCTCCTCTCGATATCCATCTTCGGGGCTCCATGATCATCGTTGTCACCGGCATGACACCATGATCTCCATCATCGTGTCTTCTTGAAGTTGTCTCGTCATCTATTACTTATGCTACTATGGCTAACGCTTTAGCAAAAAAGTAAAGTAATTACATGACGTTTATGTTGACACGCAGGTCATAAATAAATAAAGACAACTCTTATGGCTCCTGCCGGTTGTCATACTCATCGACATGCAAGTCGTGATTCCTATTACAAGAACATGATCAATCTCATACATCAAATATATCATTCATCACATCCTTTTGGCCATATCACATCACAAGGCATATGCTGCAAAAACAAGTTAGACATCCTCTAACTGTTGTTGCAAGTTTTTACGTGGCTGCTATAGGTTTCTAGCAAGAACGTTTCTTACCTACGCCAAAACCACAACGTGATATGCCAATTTCTATTTACCCTTCATAAGGACCCTTTTCATCGAATCCGATCCGACTAAAGTGGGAGAGACAGACACCCGCTAGCCACCTTATGCAACTAGTGCATGTCAGTCGGTGGAACCAGTCTCACGTAAGAGTACGTGTAAGGTCGGTCCGGGCCGCTTCATCCCACGATGCCGCCAAATCAAGATAAGACTAGTAACGGCAAGCAAATTGACAAAATCGACGCCCACAACAACTTGTGTTCTACTCGTGCATATAAACTACGCATAGACCTAGCTCATGATGCCACTGTTGGGGAACGTAGCAGAAATTCAAAATTTTCTACGCATCACCAAGATCAATCTATGGAGTAATCTAGCAACGAGGGGAAGGAGAGTGCATCTACATACCCTTGTAGATCGCTAAGCGGAAGCATTCAAGTGAACGGGGTTGATGGAGTCGTACTCGTCGTGATCCAAATCACCGATGATCCTACTGCCGAACGGACGGCACCTCCGTGTTCAACACACGTACAGCCCGGTGACGTCTCCTACACCTTGATCCAGCAAAGGGAGAAGGAGAGGTTGGGGAAGACTCCATCCAGCAGCAGCACGACGGCGTGGTGGTGGTGGAGGAGCGCGGGACTCCAGCAGGGCTTCGCCAAGCACTACGAGAGACGAGGAGGGAGAGAGGTAGGGCTGCGCCAACAGGGAGAGCAAATCACACGTGTTAGGCAGCCCCATACCTCAAGTATATATAGGGGGACCTAGGTTTCCACCCCTAGGGGTGGCGGCCAGCCCTAGATCCCATTTAGGGGGGCGGCCAAGGGGGGGAGAGAGGGGGGGCGCACCACTAGGTGGGCCTTAGGCCCATCTGAGCCTAGGGTTTCCCCCTTTTCCCTTCTCTCTTTGCCTTGGGCCCTGGTGGGGGGCGCACCAGCCCACCTGGGGCCGGTCCCCTCTCGCACTTGGCCCATGCAGCCCTCTGGGGCAGGTAGCCCCACCTGGTGGACCCCCGGGACCATCTCGGTGGTCCCGGTATGTTACCGATAGCACCCGAAACTTTTCCGGTGACCAAAACAGGACTTCCCATATATAAATCTTTACCTCCGGACCATTCCGGAACTCCTCGTGATGTCCGGGATCTCATCCGGGACTCCGAACAACATTCGGTAACCGCGTACATACTTTCCCTATAACCCTAGCATCATCGAACCTTAAGTGTGTAGACCCTACGGGTTCGGGAACCATGCAGACATGACCGAGACACCTCTCCGGCCAATAACCAACAACGGGATCTGGATACCCATGTTGGCTCCCACATGTTCCACGATGATCTCATCGGATGAACCACGATGTCGAGGATTCAATCAATCCCGTATTCAATTCCCTTTGTCTAGCGGTACGATACTTGCCCGAGATTCGATCGCCGGTATCCCGGTACCTTGTTCAATCTCGTTACCGGCAAGTCTCTTTACTCGTTCTGTAACACATCATCCCATGATCAACTCCTTGATCACATTGTGCACATTATGATGATGTCCTATCGAGTGGGCCCAGAGATACCTCTCCGTTACACGGAGTGACAAATCCCAGTCTCGATTCGTGCCAACCCAACAGATACTTTCGGAGATACCTATAGTGTACCTTTATAGCCACCCAGTTACGTTGTGACGTTTGGCACACCCAAAGCACTCCTACGGTATCCGGGAGTTGCACAATCTCATGGTCTAAGGAAATGATACTTGACATTAGAAAAGCTTTAGCATACGAACTACACGATCCTTGTGCTAGGCTTAGGATTGGGTCTTGTCCATCACATCATTCTCCTAATGATGTGATCCCGTTATCAACGACATCCAATGTCCATGGTCAGGAAACCGTAACCATCTATTGATCAACGAGCTAGTCAACTAGAGGCTTACTAGGGACATGGTGTTGTCTATGTATCCACACATGTATCTGAGTTTCCTATCAATATAATTCTAGCATGGATAATAAACGATTATCATGAACAATGAAATATAATAATAATAATAACTAATTTATTATTGCCTCTAGGGCATATTTCCAACACAGTGCTCGAAGAATATTATGTTCTAGTGACATGTATTCCCATTGTACAAACAATGTTTTTCTGAATTATCAAGGCTGGATTTATACTTTTGCCCGGAAGTACTATGATGCCTCCTGTGCGGCCGTTTATGTATATATGTGTATAACCTAAAAGTTTGCTGTCGTCGGCTTCCGCCCCCACGCATATAATGCGGGGGTGTTCGCAAAGGATGCATATCCACACTTGATCCTACGTCTTGGTCCGTTAAGGAGGTGATAGCATAGCGAACGAGGCAATCGGACTATATTGCTTTAACACTTTCACTTAGCCATAGGAGTTTGACAGTGGGGCTACTATATAGCCCCTGGTACTTCTGCGCTCGTCCGAATACGGGGCGCGTACGTACATGACCGGGAAACGGCCCTTTGTTAATGCGGAGGAATCCCAAAGATTCCGATGAGTCATCGAGTGGTTGACCAGTCTCTCACTATATTATGACAGTCAGTTTTCGGCTTTCTCTACTAAGGTGCTCATCCGGATGAACCAGGGCACAGTCGCAGTAGTTCTCCCAGTGCTACCTTAGCCGATATAACGGAGCGTAAGGTACCAAAACGTGGGAGCCGGGCAAACCCAACATTTTACCAAAGACATGATTCGGAGCTGATGCATATAGGGCCAAACTCGCGAGGCCGAACACTCCCTAAGGTGTTCGGTCTTTATAACATATACCGGGCTAAACAATGCCCTTAATAAGAAACCTCATGTGTCCAGGTACATGCAAAATCCTGGCGTGGCCACATGCTAATAACGCCAGCATCCTTCTTGGTTGTGTGGAGTATCCGGAGGATGTGAGCAATAAGAGACAGTAAAAAAGGTTTACGCAGGGTCTTAATCTAAAAAGAAACCTTTGGGCGGGTCCCTGCTGCACGTCTGCACCTATGTCTCCGTTGTGCTGTGTCCTAGACGGGTGTAGCACGATTGTCATCTGCAAAAGGAAAGAACTTAGGTGAAAGTTGCCGTGCCAAAAAATAAGAGTTGGTTATTATCAATGAACTATCAAAATTCAAGAGAAGCCAAGTTGAGCCGAGCGGGCCCTGATTACACGCGGGAAGCCCCTAGTATCGTTTATGAGGGTTTGATCATCAAACCAATCTCATGTATATATGATGGAATGCCGGATTCGTTTGACCGTGTCCGTGGTCTTGATGACCTGCCATTTTTCTGGTTGGTGAGGTCGTCTAGTTTGCGGCTGCTAGAGCCGCCGCATCCTCTTCCGTACATGGGAAACGTTCGGTATTTTCGCTAACTGAGATGATGCCACATGGACCGGACATCTTAAGATTGAGAAAAGCATAATGCGGTATTGCATTAAAATGAGCAAAAGCCGTTCTTCGGAGTAGTGCTTGAGAGCCACTTCGGAATGGGGCAATGTGAAAAGTTAACCTTTCGCTTCGGAAGTTATCGGGAGAACCGAATACCACCTCTAGTAGTAGAGAGCCCGTACAGCATGCCTCTTGGCCTGGTATTACTCCCTTGAAGGTAGTATTATTGTGGCTTATTTGTGTCGGGTCTATCCCCATTTTGCGGACTGTGTCCTGATATATCAAATTTAGATCATTGCCTCCGTCCATGAGGACTTGTGTGAAATGGTACCCATTTATTATTGGGTCTAACACCAAGGCCGTCAGTCCTTCGTGCCGGATATTTGTCTCATGATCCCTACGATCAAAAGTGATCGGGCAGGCCAACCAGGGGTTGAACCTAGGGGTGACGGGCTCTATGGCGCGTGTGCCTCGGAGTGCATGCTTGCTTCTCTTCTTTGTCACATGGATCACGTTTACTGTTTTAACCTCTGGTGGGAACTTTTTTTGTCCTTCGGCGCTTTGCTGTCGAGGCTCATCCTCGTCTTCGCTTGGTGTCTCTTCCCCTTTGTGTTCGGCGTTTAGCTTACCGGCCTACTTGAAGACCCAATATTCTCGGTGGGTATGATTTGCAGGTTTGTCTGGGGTGCCATGAATCTGACAGAGTTTGTCAAGAATTTTGTTTAGGACAGATTGTCCTTCTATGCTGCCTTTGAAAGGCTTTTTCCGCTGACCTGGTCGGGAGCCCCTGAATCCGGCGTTTACCGCCGTGTTATCTGGGCTACCTTCTTTAATTCGACGCTTGTTTTTGTTGCGTCGTGGTTTATCATTGCCATCCCTGACTTCGGATGTGCTTGGGTCGCTGGTGCTACTACGGGCCAACCAGTTGTCCTCGCCCGCACAAAAGCGGGTCATGAGGCTTGTTAGGGCTTCCACTGTTCTCGGTTTTTCTTGACCGAGGTGTCTGGCGAGCCATTCGTCTCGGACGCTGTGTTTAAAAGATGCTAAGGCTTCGACGTCCGAACAGTCGACGATTTGGTTCTTCTTGGTGAGGAACCTGTTCCAAAGCTTTCGGGCGGACTCTCCGGACTGTTGGATTATATGACTTAAATTGTCTGCATCCGGAGGTCGGACATAAGTCCCTTGAAAGTTGGCCCGAAAAGCATCCTCGAGCTCCTCCCAACTTCCAATTGAATTTTCGGGGAGGCTTTTCAGCCAGTGCCGAGCTGGCCCTTTAAGCTTGAGGGGCAAGTATTCAATGGCATGGAGATCGTCTCCACGAGCCATATGAATATGAAGGATGAAGTCCTCTATCCAGACTCCAGGGTCTGTGGTTCCGTTGTACGCCTCTATGTTCACCGGTTTGAATCCCTCTGGGAATTCGTGATCCAGCACCTCATCAGTGAAACATAAGGGGTGTATAGTACCCCTGTATTGGGATGCGCCATGGTGTTTGGACGGTTATAGTATTCGGTGTTGGTTTTGTACCGTAGCGCGCTTCCTAGATCCATAGATAGATCTGGTCGCGCCGGATTTTTGATGCAAGTTCTCACGTAGATCGTGTGTTGACTTATGCGTGACTTTGTTAGTCGCTCTATCGCGTTCACAAGGTGGTGGATCCAGCCGGTTGGTCGTATCACTTTTCGGCTGTATGGGCTCTAAGGCCTCATCGTCGAATTCTGGTAATAGCTTGCGCTTTGGATAGCTATTTTTATGGTAACTTCCACCATACTTTGTTACTTTGTTCCACTTGTTGTTGAGCGTATCTTGTGCGACCTTGAGCCTTTGCTTCTGTTTCTTCAGGCTCCTCGCTGTGGCAATAAGCCTTCTGCGGGGGTTTTCTTGCTCCAAGTGCGTTTCCGGGATGATCTGTGCATCTTCGTCCGGGCTGTTTTCTTCCCCAGACGGGGTTTTGATGAGGCTTATCCTTGGCGTCGTCGTGGCCGGACGTCGGATCCGTACTATGTTTGCAGTTTGCATCTTGATCGTGCTCTGCCACCGGGGTGGTGCAGTCGTCGTTTCTTCTAGAGTCGACTGGACTGTTATTTCCTCTTACGCTGTTATCGCTGTTTTTGCTATGGCGGGACTTAGAGCGGCGCCACTGACGTCGGCGCCGGTGTTGCTTGGAGGGGGCATCCTCCGCTGTCTCTTTTCCATTGCCCTCTCTGGGTGTATCCACCATGTATACGTCATGTGATGAAGTGGCGGTCCAGCGCCCTTTGGGCGGTGGTTCCTGTTCGTCTCCTACATCGTCGTCCATGCCGTCGATGTCTTCGGAGTCAAAGTCGAGCATGTCGGTTAAGTCGTCGACAGTGGCTACTAAGTGGGTGGTGGGTGGGCAGCGAATTTCTTCGTCGTCCGCATCCCATTCTAGCCGGACATAGTTCGGCCAAGGTTCTCCTGACAGAGAGAGAGACCTTAATGAATTTAGCACATCTCCGAAAGGTGAGTGTTGAAAGATATTCGCATAGGTGAACTCCATGATCGGCGCCCGTTGGATTCGACAGGCACGGATGTAGGCGGCTCGGAGTCCGTGGCCGGGGATAAATCCAGTGGTTCGGCGACGCAACTCTCGAAAGGGGTGAAGTCAGTATCTGGCTCTATCGCCACTGAGAGGGCGGCCTCCATGGCGGGGTCTATCCCTCCGCTCTCGGATGGCGCGATTTGCTCCTGATTAACGGCCAGAGTAGCTGCGGATGCGATCTCCCAAACACTGTCCGGCGGCAGAGTTACGTCTTGCTCGTCGCGACTGTGCGGCGCGTCCGGCATGGGCTCGAATCCGTCGAAGATCAAGTCTCCGCGGATGTCGGCCGTGTAGTTCAAGTTTTCAAATCTGACTTGATGGCCAGGGGCGTAGCTTTCGATCTGCTCCAGATGGCCAAGCGAATTGGCCCGCTGTGCGAAGCCGCCGAATACGAAGATCTGTCCGGGGAGGAAAGCCTCACCCTGGACTGCATCGCTAGCGATGATTGAAGGAGCCATCAAGCCTTATGGTGACGACACAGTGAAACTCTCAATGAAAGCACCAATGTCGGTGTCAAAACCGGCGGATCTCGGGTAGGGGGTCCCGAACTGTGCGTCTAAGGTGGATGGTAACAGGAGGCAGGGGACACGATGTTTACCCAGGTTCAGGCCCTCTTGATGAAGGTAATACCCTACGTCCTGCTTGATTGTTCTTGATGATATGATTATTACAAGAGTTGATCTACCACGAGATCGAAGAGGCTAAACCCTAGAAGCTAGCCTATGGTATGATTGTCTATTGTCATATGGACTAAAACCCTCCGGTTTATATAGACACCGGAGGGAGTTAGGGTTACACAAGGTCGGTTACAAAGGAGGAGATATACATATCCGTATTGCCTAGCTTGCCTTCCACACCAAGTAGAGTCTCATCCGGACACGGGATGAAGTCTTCAATCTCGTATCTTCATAGTCCAACAGTCCGGCCAAAGGATATAGTCCGGCTATCTGGAGACCCCCTAATCCAGGACTCCCTCACAAAGGACAACACATGAAAAACTAAGGGGCTGTTTGGATTGTGACTATGTTTGCCTTATGTTGCCATATTATTTTTTCCACATTTGCCACACTTGCCTAACTTGAGTAACATGTGCTATATTTCACGACAAAGGAAGTATAAGTTTTTATATTTTAGGAACGAATGGAGGATACGTTTTATTTTATGGAAAAAAATCAAATCTATTATACAATTTCATTGAAAGTACAAAGCATTTCAAACATAATAAAATTGCATCGAGATTCCATGACCACAAGACAACCACTACTGCCGTCAGAACGAGCCGCTGACGCGCCGTTGTCGCCGCTCCCCTATTGGAGCATGCTTGACCTTGTCGATGACTGCCGAGAAGTCCTCGTGCACGTGCCCCTAAGGACCAGCTCCCTGGAGTAGCAGTCATTGCCGTTGAACCCTTGTATAGATCTGAAGTACCTGACACCAAATCTTGCCACACGACAAGAAACCTTAACCTCACCACCCCAAGGAGATGACATGAATCTATGCCGGAGCTTCGTCGACTACGTCAAGACGGACGAACTCGAGGACGATCGGAGCCTAAAAAACAAACTCGAAGAAAAAGCGCCACCATCGGCCCGAGCACCACACCCGCGAGGACTAAAAAAATCATAATCTAAACCCATCGGGATTCCCATCCCCGTCACCAGCTGCTGGAGCAGCATGCATCGGGAAGGGAGAGTTTGCCCTGCCCGTGTAGGACTAGGGGAGGAAAACGAGAGGAAGTCAAATGGAGTATAAGTTATATACCATAAAAGGTAGTATAATATTGGATTTATATTTGAAAAAAAATCTGATATTACTACACAAAACTTAAGTCTTACTTGTGTTAAAAAAGATGTTCCTTTTTTTACATGATCAATAAGTGTTCCTAGCCGCGGTCAAACACGCATGCTGGGAGGAAAAGTAGCAAAGGTATCACTAAAAGTACCCTTCTACTCCCGAGCTCATGGGTGAATAGTAAATTCCAAAAAAATCAGAAAAAAATTTGGGCAAACTTTCACAAATGTTCAGTGTATGAAAATTTTCAACCCGAAACAACATTTGTAGAAGGCACGGCAAAAAAAATCAGCACTCCAAAATGCTTTCGAAAATACCATTTTTGGAGCATCGATTTTGTATTTTTACCACGACTTACAGGAATGTTGTTTTATGATAAAAAAATTCAATGACATAAAACATTTGTCAAAGTTTGCACCAAATTATTTTCGGACTTTCTTGTATCTTTTTTACTAATTTTTTGATTTTACAGCTCGTCACCCATCAGGGTGCATTTGAGCTCGGGTGTAGATACTTCGTGTCCAGGTATCACACATGATTTGTCATTTTACTTTTACCATGTCCGTCCACGTACCCGCACTAGTAGAAAGCAGGGCTTTGGTCACATCTCAATATACACATTAGTCCCGATTGCATTACGAATCGGGACTAATGTGAGCATTAGTCCCGTTTCGAGCGGCTAAAGGCATTAGTCCCGGTTCTGAAGAGATCTTTAGTCCCGATTTAAGACACGAATCGGGACTAAAGGGTGGATGCTCTTTAGTCCCGGTTCGTATCTCAAACCAGGACTAAAGATAGACCTTTAGTCCCGGTTTGAGACACGAACCAGGACTAAAGGTTGTGATGCCCTTTAGTCCCGGTTCGTGCCTCAAACCGGGACTAAAGGGGTTTGTATCTCAAACTCTACCCCCCCCCCCCCCCCCCGTGTATCGCCATTTCAGTTTTGAAAAAAAAAAGAAAATGATAAAAACTTCAAAAATATAATCCTTCGAGATGTAGTTATATTAAAACATCTACTAGTTAGGAAAATTAAAAAACTTAAATTTGGACATGTTTTGCAAAAAAAGTGTTATGAAAAGTAAAACGGCTATAACTTTTGCATACAATGTCGAAAAAAAGTATAATATATCAAAATGTTCAGCACGAAAATCCACATCCGATTTTGACCGTCGTAGGCCGTTTTGCAAATTTTTAGAATCCTCAAATTCGAAAAGAAAAAAAAGTTATGCTCAAATTTCAGTTTTTTTAATTTTGGTTAAATCTGGTCAAACTACTTATTCAAGAAGTATTAGTGTTACTAAATAATTATTCAAGAATATTAGTGTTACTAAATAATTATTTCAGTTTTTTTGAATTTTGGTCAAATTTGGTCAAACTGTGGTCAAACAATGGTCAAACTACTTATTCAAGAAATATTAGTGTTACTAAATAATTATAGTTTTTTAGAATAATAGTTTCAAACTCAAACAGTGAAACGTGTGACTTCATGCTCAAGCTAAACTCCTGAGGGTTAATAGGATTGACATCTTACTATTGTGAGGAAAACAACAAGTGCAGACTTGGAAACGAGGGGGATAGAACCCGGAAGTTAAGCGTGCTAAGGCTGGAGTAGTGAGAGGATGTGTGACCGGCCGAGAAGTTAGATGATTTGGAATGATGAGGGGTGATTAGATATTAGAGGTTAAATGGAGCAATGGTGAGGGTTGATTAGAGATTAAATTGTAAAATAATTCAGAAATTTGAAAAAAAAATCAAAACATAAAAAAATTGTCAAATTTCCTTTAGTCCCGGTTGGTGTTCCAGACGTGTGTGTGTGTTGGGGGGGGGGGCTTCAGTACCGACCCTTTAGTCCCGGTTCTAGAACCGGGACAAATGGGTCTTTTTCTACTAGTATCGGTCAAAAGTCAAAGCAAGTTAACTTACATAAAAATTTGTGTACCAGTTCGCTTGAAAAGTTAATTCCGTCTCTTCCCTCCAAATACATTTGACTAAATAACCAAGTAATTAGATCACCCATTTTCTTCCGTTGTTATATTTTTTTATTTTTTGCGGGGACTTCCGTTGTTATAGTTGATGATGCATGCAACCTGACAGAAGATCAAAACCATTGCAAGGTACGGTGCCGCCACGTACGGATGGGCAATAGGTAGCTACGCATTGCATTGCAGGTTCCAATTATATCATGTTTATGTATAATCTACTTTCTTTGTAAATTATTATAAAATGTTTTAGGTCACTACTGAGGGAGTACTTCATTTTTTGGCGGGGAATATATTGTACTTAATTACATATGCACAACACGTCAGTACATCAACGAAGATGGTATGCGTGAATTACTTGGCCAAGTCGTATGTTGCTGCTTAATTATCCGGATTAGCTCAGCACCTTTGTCAGCGAAAAAGATGGAGAAAGTTTCTTGATAGCATTCGCGCGTGCGTGCGTATGCATATAAGCACGGTAAACGACGTAGGTTTTCTTTCATCGATACAGTGTTACCTGGCTACCAAGTCATACTCAGGTGAGGAAGCCAGAATATTTGTACAGCTCGGGTTCGACGCGTTCAGCTAACTACTGTAATTGACATTTTAGTTCAACTCATTTGCAGGTACGTGGTATCGATTGATTAATTCTGACTGTATGAAAAAAATTACGAACAATTCTGGCTCTCTAGAATCTAACGGAGAGTGTTTATTTCATGGGAAACGCTAGATCCACCGACTCACGTTGGATGGCTGTCGAATTCAACTGTCAGCTTTGCAACAAGGATTATGTTGCACTGGAGACGTTTGCAACTTAGTTCGTATTGCAGAATTCTGCAACTTTTTGTCGGCGAAAAAATGTTTTGCAACATCACTGATGGTACAGAATAAATTCTTGCAATGGGAAGGATGCTGCAAAAAAAACACAGTTGTTTGGGTAAGCCGATGAGCTTGCCGGAGAAACACGCCATTGCATCCTTCCTCTTCCTCCCCTCATTTCTCATCTCCCTCCTCCTCTCTCTTTCTGTGTGTGTGCGCGTCTCTCTTTCTCTATGTAATAGGTTGCTCCCGAGCCATGTGATTAAGATTAGATCCAACGGCCACGAAGATGGCAGACGCACGCATCATTATCAGTCGGTGATGCCAATCATTTCCCTTATTTCATAACGTTTTCATTACTTTCACAAAGGAAAATAGATTGTTCTCTCAAAAGAGAACAACAAAAACATATTATGCATCAATGGATCACATTAAGCCATATCCAGCCCACCAACTCGTAAATGTGTCGCCCACTCATCAGTCGTCACTTCTCTCTCCTCCCACACCTAATCTTCTACCCCTATCTCCTGATGGGTAGATCTTGTGCTCCCGACCGGGAGCACATGATTTTTTTTTCTAAAATTCTAAACTGAGAAAAAAATGGTGTGTACATACTAGAGTGAAGCATGTGTTAAATTATTTGGCTAATGTTGTGAATCGGCCATCCGACCAAGGATTGCACCAGTCGCGAGCACGCACGGCGCCCGTCTCCCTTCGAGGGCGCTGTAACCGCTCATCATTTCCCTTATCTTTTCCCAAATCCTTCTCCTTCACTCGTTTTTCATCTTCCTCTCTCCTCCCAAACTATCTCCTCCTCTTCTCTCGCTCGCCCATCTTCTCCCCCACACGAGCACAACGAAGCCAACCCCCACACCAGTGCCTACCCCTCGACTCTCTCTCAGCACTCCTTCATTAACCTCACAGGGATGCTACGTCGGGGGTGCACAACAGTTATGTGCTCCTACTGCAACGGCGGGTGACAGGTCGTGACCGCGTGCTACAACTATTCACCTCGCGTGCCAAAACGACAACCACTATTTGTTGCAACCGGCCGGCAACCAACCGGTGTCGGATAATACGACACCGCGTGTTGGAATCGGCGATCACCCCTGCAACAAGCTACAACCATTAACGGCAAACACTGCAACCTCCCGGCATCGCTGGTGGAACCAGCACACTGAATGCTATGACCAACACCCGTCGATGATGGAGAAGACATGCACATACACCGCACCACTACATTTAGCACTTGCTATAATGCTGAAATAGCGGCCACCATGCATTTTTTTGCAACCAGCAACCCTCTAGCGTCGGACACGACAACATCGCGTGTTGGAAACGATGGTCATTGCCGGCACGTCGGCAAGCTACAACCATGGGCGAAATTTTTGCAGCCTCCTAATGGAGATGCTGGAGCCAGCGCACTGAAAGTTGCGAGTGGGGATGTACTATCAGTACCAGAAGCTATAATTGTGGGGCCGGGATATGCAACCAGCGACCAGATTGTTGCGAAGGGGAAGGAGCGCCGTTGTGAGGGGAGATGGGGAGTTGCGATGCGGCGAACCAAGGGGAACAGTGCTACGAGCGGGAGAAACAGTTAGAGGGGCGAGTGGAGGATGATGCAAGGCAAGTAGTGCGGGCGAGAAAGATACACATGAAGGGACGATTAGACAGTTAGCATCAGCCTAATCCTACGTTGCGGGAGCACTGCCTAGATTGTTTTTATGATTTTGTTTTTTATTTGTGACTTGGCTAAAAACAAAGCCGGGAGCAGAAATAAGATAAAATTATGAAAAAGTGCTTGAGTTTGTTATTTCGCATAGCGACGGTTCAATACTGGCAGTAACCTCGATATGGGGTAGCGCGTAGCACGTGACTGGAAGTACCAAGGGGATTCACACGTGAGGATTGCCTAGGTTCAAGCCCTCTACGGTGTAGGTAAAACCGTATTCATGCTTGGGCGTATTAATGGAGGCGGCCTCGTATGAGAGCTATGGTATGATGTACAATGGGTGAGATCGCAACGAACACGTAGGTGTATCAAGGATTAGACGATCTATGATCTAGCTTTAACATTACCTATATATGAGGACAATGCTAGGTTTATAAGGATGTAGGTCAGTTGTTACCGATCGGGGATCTTCTGAGATCTCTGGAGTCCTTGATTTGACCACCAAGTAGACTTTTTTCGAAAAGGAGGTTATCCCCCGGCCTCTGCATCAAAAAGATGCATGCAGCCATCTTATTAAAAAGAAAATAGTCCAACAAAGTCATCAGGTCTCGAATTACAAAAAGGCTCACAAAGAGCTAACTGTAAGAAAACGGAATAGCCACAACCGACAGAATAAAGAAAGATAGGAAACTAAACACCTATCATATTACATGACCGCCATCCAAACCGGTTGAAGATATTCCGTGCTACCGTCTCCCAATGGATAGACCCAGTAACCATACGCTCCCTGGCATCTGTCGGAGTGAGTAGCGACCACATATGGAGCAATGTAGTGGCTCGAAAAATAACCTGCAAGAAATGAATATGTGTTGTTATGTTAAAAACCAAATCGTTCCTACAATTCCATATAGTCCATAATAAAGCACACACTCCTACATGAATCAGTTTCGCCGTTTCTGATTGTACTCCATCCAGCCACGTCCCAAATAACGTGTGGATAGTATTCGGAGGAGTAATGTTGAAAGCTATGTGCACAGATTGCCATAATTTTTTTGCCATTGGGCAATCGAGAAAGAGGTGTTTGACAGACTCATCATAATCGCAGAAACTACATCTTCGTGATCCTGTCCAATTACGCTTAGCCAAATTGTCCTTAGTTAGAATGACTTGCTTGTGAACAAATCGCATAAACACTTTTATTTTTAAGTGCACTTTGACTTTCTAGATATGCAAAGATCAAGGAATAATGCCAGAATTAATAATATCCACATACATGGATTTTATCGAAAACACTCCATTCTAAGTAAGTTTCCAGCGCAACTGGTCTGACTGTGGAGAGAGGTGAACATCCATCAATCTTCTCACAAGATGGAGTCAAGCTTCCCAACGGTTTCCCGCTAAAGTCCTCTTAAATTGAATATTGAGGGGAGTGGACTGTAGTACTGTTGCAACGTAAGCATCTCTACGCTGAACAATATTATAGAGAGAATGATATCGGATAGCTAGAGGCGTCTCCCCTAACCATGTATCCTTCCAGAATCTCGTGGAAGTACCATTACCAATAATGAATTTTTCCCTATGGAAGAATGCTGTTTTAACTCTCATCAGTCCCTTCCAAAACGGCGAGTCGTCGGTCTGACCGTCACCTGAGACAAGGTTGTAGAATGAAGGTACTTCTTACGCAGATTCTGGGCCCAAGTGGCATCGGTCTCTACAGATAGTTTGTACAGCCATTTGCTGAGAAGACATCTCACTAGTGCAGAACTGGGCAATAGCACCGGTTCGTAAGGCCCTTTAGTGCCGGTTCCATAACCGGCACTAAAGTGTGGTCACTAAAGCCCCCCCCCCTTTAGTACCGGTTCAGCACGAACCGGTGCTAAAGGGCAACCACGTGGCACGAGCCAGCTCCGGGGGCCGGGAGCCCTTTAGTACCGGTTGGTAACACCAACCGATACTAAAATGTTTGGGGGGGTTTTGGTTTTATGATTTCTTTTTCATTTAATTTTGTGTTTTCCATTTTAATTCTTTTTCGTTTGCTAGTATTTTACGATACTACACATTGTACACGTTATGCATATATATATATATATATATAATTTCTAGTAGAACCAATCATATATATATCATCAATGTCTCACAAACCACCATATTAATTCACACATACACACATGTATAGCTATATACAATTTCTCCTACATATGCATGTTGCCTTCGGAGCCAGTGGCATTAGCCTAATCGGTGCCTTCGGAGCACGATGACAATTGAAAGTGGTTCATGACCTGGTCGATGGGGGCGGTAGCGGGTAAAAGTATTCTCCCTTCGGATTTATGACCTGGTCGAGCAAAAATCCCGCTATTTCCTCTTGAAGTGCTTCTACGCGCTCCATTTCTAGGAGCTTGTCCCGCACCTCTTTGAAATGTTAAGAAGGAGATCAATATGCATGTGTATTAGTTGTGTGACTAGATATCGATAATGGTGTAAAAATTGTGAATAGTGTTCTGACAAGCGTACCCATTCCTGTCTTTGAGATCTGCTCCTTTCGGACGCCATCATGCGAATGTTCTCGCAAACGCAGAATGCACACAGATTAGTCCCCTGCGCCTGCTTCAGGGTCTTTATTACGAGAATGGAATTTAATTTGATCAGATAATAATTAATCAAGCATGATAATTAAAGAGATGGCAGCTAGCTAGTACTACTTAATTACTTACCTTGGGTCGAAACCATTTCAGCTGTCGTTTTCATTCGCCTTCCGTGACGCTAATGAACCTTGCCCAAGCCCTGCCTGCCGATAAAAAAAATGAATAAAGGGGTTATTAAATAGTTCATATCATGAAATGACGAACTAAATAGGCCGAGATATATAGTTAATAATGATTGAAATTACCTGTTGACTATCCCAAACAAGATGTTATAGTCACTATTTGCTTTGAGTAGTGAGTCCAGTATTTGAACTGTTCTGGCATCAACTTTAATGATACACAAGATCCAGTGAAATCTGCATGCACACACGTTTGCATGTCTTAATTAAGCGGGCATATGTAAGCAAAAACATGTAGTTAGCTAGTAGGCAAAAACAGAGAATTTGTAGTACAAGAAAGTGTGACTCACTGGAAGTTGTAAGGAAGTAGTATATCTTCATTGTATTTGAGGCGCTTCAAGAACTCTAGCATGCTGTCCTCTACCTGCTTTTCATGATGCTTGTTTATTGTCCATGTGTATTCATTAACGGTGTTTGGGTCAATGAACCCAATGCCATAGCGTCCACCTTTTCTCATTTCATACATCTTCATCCTGCATAATACCACAGAAAAGAATATAGTGAGGATAATTACAGGTAATGATTGATCAAAAGGATCACTACAGCTAGCTTGAGACTTAAATTACAGAAAGAAATCACTTACATACAATAGCAACTGACGATAGATTTGTCGAGTGCGTCTTGATTGTATAACTGAAACAGTTCAGAATACTCAACGGTCACAGGTTTCTCATGGTAGTAATGATCCTTCTTGACTTGCACCATGAGGGACTCTCGATCGGATCTCTTGGTAATGTCCATGTACCATTGATGTAATTCATACATTCTCGTTGGGAGCTTCTTGACCTCTTCTGGCTTGACCAAAGGTTGGCCCTGGGCATATTTCCGTTTTATTTCCTCCTCTGTAAGCACAGGCATGTCCTCGATCTCGAGGAGTTGTCCAACAGTGATTTTGAGAGTTTCAGCCTGCATTATATGCTCCTGGGTTATTACCACATCGCCCACCTCGGGAACGTAAACTGTTTGGCCACAATAATATTGGGCGCGCGTACTGTCACGTGTTGTTGGCGGCACAACAAGCGGGGGGATCGATTGCGCCGCCTGTTCTCCCAGTTGGGCAACGGTTTTCCCGCATTTTTTGACAGCTGCTTGTTGTTTGCTCGAGCTCGAGCTCGCCTCCTTCTGTAGACGTTGTCGATGTAACTTCCTGATGTAGCGCTCATAGTCTGTGTCAACAGGCTTAGGAGCTGGTGGTTGAGCCATACGAATGAAGTGGTCAACTACTTCCACAGGCACTTTCTCCCTTGGCGGTGGTGGCGGTTTCGGTCCAAAATGGGCGTCGACTTCTGCCCGCACTATGGCATTGGTTTGCTCCTCGGTCCTGTCGTAAGCCCTCTCAGGAAGAGGAGTAGTGAGGTTTGGACCATATTTATATCGCTTGCCTCCGCCTGTACTTCCTGTACTATGACCTCGACTCGTACCGCTACGCACCATAGCTGCGGGGTGTCTCTTCTGCGATTGCTGAGGCGGCGGAGACGGCTGACGGGGCTGAGTTGGACGAGGAGGAGTGGCCTGAAGCTGTGCCGGACTTGCAGTGGCCTGAGGTTGTGCCGGACTTGGAGGAGGATTGGACGTCTGACGCTGTGTCGGACTTGGAGGAGGAGTGGCCTGACACTTTGCCGGACTTGGAGGAGGAGGAGTGGCCTCACGCGTTGGTGGACTTGGAGGAGCGGGAGTCTGCTGACTCGGTGGCGGACTTCGACGAGGAGTCGGGTGACGCGGTGTCGGTGGCAGATCTGTTCTTCACCTCTAAATTTTCAATTCCAGGCCCACCCTGATCTTTTGGCCTACAGATAATATCCCATTTAGCAAGTCTGTACTTCCGTTTTAACTCATCACTCTGCCAGAAAAAACGAGATCATTAAAAGTCCAATCTTTTCCGAACCCCAACTGGGACTTCGAAGAAGGACAAAAGAAATATTGGCGTACTCGTGAGCACCGAATTAATGAGAATTAGTCGGCCTCCATATGACATTAGTTTGCCTTTCCAGAAACTAAGTTTCTTTTCAAACCGATCCTCAATACACTTTCATTCGCTGTTGGAAAGTTTGCGATGGTGAATCGGTATACCCAAATATGTAGACATGCTTCATGTTTAGTAGACAACGTGGACTAGTAAAGCCCATTTGGCCTAGACAACGTGGACTAGGGGTACCCCTAGTGTATGGCGCCATCACATAGCTTGCAAATGAATTGGGTTTTAAATTTGCTCGGGGCGAGAGGCTCTGAAATAATTGAAAGCACGAGCATGCCATAAGTTGGACCAAACACTATGTTCTAATAGAAGGGATTTCTTTCAACACAGAAGAAGCAGATGAAAACAAAAAATTGAGTGAGCACGTTGAGTAAGAGGGGCAAAAAAGAATCGTAATGGTTCGACTTTGAGATCAACTGCCAAATCAGTTCACAATTGAAAATTAATTGAAAAGTTCTTTTTGGTCTGTAAATTATTTATTAAATTTAGATTTGTCCTGCAAACAGTCCCCATTAACTTTACCTACACAGCAAATGTGTCCATTGGCCTTAGCCAAAGCGCAATGTAGGATTGTGTGCTGATAGTTTCTCACACGTGACACCACACATATAGCACAAGGAAATAGTAAAAAGCATTAGTGCAGTGATTCGATACCCAGTTAAATTTGCACCTAGGCATGAACAATACATTCAAATAAAATAGTAAAAAAGAGGCACTTTTCTTTACATTAAGACGCTCGAATGTGTGATGTGCGTGCAAAAAATCGTGGTGTTTGGACATTAGAGGAAGACGTAGTAAAAAAAACTAATTGTGAAAGAAACTTTGAACAAGAACATTGTTTGGACCTGATTTTTGTTTGCCTACAGGTCATCAAATGTCCAAACACTATGAAAATTTGCACTCTCCTTGTGCACCTGAATGTTTTATGTTTTTTTTAATTTACTGTTTTCAAAGCACTCAGTAGTTTGGAATGGAAATTTAAAAATACAATTATTCTTGATTTTTTTAGCTTTCCCGCTACTTCTTTTTTGCGTTGCATAGGTTGTCATTTCTGCAAAAAAAAAACTGTGTCATCAATCAGTTCGCTTAGACAGTTTAGGCAGCAAAATGCTGGTGTTGAAGTTAATGGCCATCTTGTATATTCTGAGTTTTTTTTTTGTACAGGGGATTAAAAATAAATTTGTTTCATCATACTAGTTAAACTAGATTCTGGTATAATTGTGATAAATTAGTTTACTTGAAATAGCCATTTATACTCATTTCCTAAATAAGAAAAGTCATCGATCGTATCGGAAAGCTTTTGGATGACGTACTTTCACAAATTTAAACATTAGTCAACATTGAACAATCAGTTTGGCTAGATAACAAAATAGTTCACGAATCAATTGTGCCCGTGATGACTGACGACTTCACAGAAATCAACCACATGCACGTGCGCGTTATAGCACGAGAAAATTAAAAGTATTCGTCGTCAGGGATGGAATTTCCACATGCATACATTCACGTGGCTCTTGTTCCATGTGACATTGATCACGTGGTGTTGCACATCACACGTCTTGAATATATGTTTATGGAACGCATGCTCAGACTGGGGTCAAAACGACAGGTTGGTCGAACGTTGTTTAACCAGAAAATCGTTTTGAACACACATATGCCATAACATTTATGATGGTACTTAAAAGAGAGAGATTTTACGATACATCATACTACCGAATATAATGTACTGGTTTGGTGGTCAGTATTAATTCCAGATTTTTTCCGCTGTAGGACATTTAGATCGCATCCGATTTTAGAAAAGAGACGATTACTTCCGGATTCATTCCTTGCATGGCATTGAAGGAGAGCCAATCAATGTAGACCCATTTGCATCCCGGTTTTTGAAAGGAAGGATTACGTCCAGATTCCATCCCTCCGGGAGAGATTTGCCGCATTTGCTCATAACACTTGTAAAGAGCAAATCTATTTTATAGGATTGCATCCGATTTTAGGAAAGAGAGAATTACTTTCGGATTCTTTCCTTGCATGGCACTGATGGAGAGTAAATCAATGTAATCCCATTTGCGTTCCAATTTTTGAAAGAGGGGATTGCGTCCGGTTTCCATCCCACGGGAGAGATTTGCCGCATTTGCTCATGACACTCGTAAAGAGCGAATCAATTTCATAAAATTACATACGATTTAAGGCGGCTCTGTTTGGATCCATGGGTTAGAGTTTGTTTGGGTTAGTTTAGACTCAATTAGCCCAAAAATATTCAAACGGGAAGGTTAGTTTAGGTTAGATGCATCTCACCCATGCAAAAAATCTAATCCACCCAAGAGGTGCTTATTTGGATTAGTTCTTCTCGGGATCACTAAAAAGACACATTGTTCTCTTGCTCTCCTTGCGGCTGATCTCTCCCCACTTTCTCGAAGCTTCTCGTCCTCTCCCTCCCTTCCTCTCACACTGTCCATGAAGACGTCTCGCCGTATCCGTGCTCCATCTAACCCTGTCATCCAAACACCTTTTTGCCTAGAGTTAGTTCGGGATTAGTTTAGGATTAAAATCTAAATCTAACATTTAACTGAGTTAGAGTATCCAAACAAGGCCAAAGAGAGGATTCTTTCCTTTCTTTGCAGTATCCGGACCGAACAAACGAGTTGACCATCTGACTCGTGTCGCGCGGGCTCGAGCTGGTTCTCTACCAACCACCAACCTTCCTAGCAGCGACCAGGACCCATCCAACGCCCACCCCGCTACGCCGCTTCCCGGATCCACGTATATATACCCCGCACCAACCAGGAACTCCATTCACCAAGCAGCAAAGCAAGCCAGCTAATTAATAGCTCCTCCGCCTCTTCTTCTTGCTCTCCGGCAGCAAAGCTAGCTAGCTCAACTTCATTAAACCAACCCTTCTCTCCGCCTCCCAACCTTCTTTGCTCCTAATCAAGGGTTAAACTGCCTACCTAAAAGGAATGGGCAGCTTGGGCACCAACCCCATGTCCTTCTCCGCCATCCCCGACGACAAGGTGGCGTTCGAGCCGCTCAACCCCGAAGATGTCCGTGCATACCTCCACAAGGCTGTCGACTTCATCTCCGACTACTACACCAACGTCGAGTCCATGTCCGTTCTCCTTAACGTGAAGCCGGGGTACCTGCAAGACGAGCTTAGCGCGTCCCCGCCGACCTACTCCGCGCCGTTCGACGTCACCATGAAGGAGCTCAGGACCTCCGTCGTCCCCGGCATGACGCACTGGGCTAGCCCCAACTTCTTCGCCTTCTTCCCCTCCACCAACAGCGCCGCTGCGATCGCCGGCGACCTTATTGCTTCGGCCATGAACACCGTCGGATTCACATGGCAGGCTTCGCCTGCAGCGACTGAGATGGAGGTCCTCGCTCTCGACTGGCTTGCACAGCTCCTGCGCCTACCCGCCACCTTCATGAACAGCACTAGCACTGGTCGTGGCACCGGCGGTGGCGTCATCCTTGGCACAACGAGCGAAGCAATGCTTGTCACGCTAGTCGCCGCCCGTGACGCGGCGCTGCGTCGGAGCGGCTCTGTCGGCGTGTCCGACCTCCCACGGTTGGCTGTGTACGCTGCCGACCAGACCCACTCCACGTTCTTCAAGGCTTGTCGCCTCGCAGGCTTCGACCCCGCCAACATCCGCTCTATCCCTACCGGGCCAAAAACCAACTATGGGCTCGACCCGGCAAAGCTTCTCGAGGTTATGCAAGCTGATGCCGACGCCGGTCTCGTGCCAACATATGTCTGCGCGACCGTGGGCACCACATCTTCCAACGCCGTCGACCCGGTGGGCGCCATCGCGGATGTGGCCTCCATGTTCAATGCATGGGTCCACGTGGATGCTGCCTATGCTGGCAGCGCATGTATCTGCCCGGAGTTTCGCCATCATCTCAATGGAGTCGAGCGCGTGGACTCCATTAGCATGAGCCCACACAAACATGCCTTGATTGCACATGTCTCTATGTCCGTGATGCTCACCGACTGAGTGACTCATTGGAGACCAACCCAGAGTACCTCAAGAACGACGCTACCGAGTCCGGCGAGGTCACCGATCTGAAGGACATGCAGGTCGGCATCGGCCGACGCTTCCGTGGGCTCAAGCTTTGGATGGTCATGCGCACCTATGGTACCGCAAAGCTCCAAGAGCACATCCGTAGTGATGTTGAAATGGCCAAGATGTTTGAAGATTTCGTCCGTGCCGATGACAGGTTTGAGGTGGTCGTACCGAGAAACTTTGCTCTTGTGTGCTTTAGGCTCAAGGCAAGTGGAACCATGACGGAGCAGGATGCCGACGAGGCCAACCGCTTGCTAATGGAGAATCTCAACAAGACTGGCAAGGCTTATCTTGCCCACACGGTGGTCGGTGACAAATTTGTCCTCCGTTTCGCCGTTGGATCATCGCTGCAGGAGGAAAGGCATGTGAGAAGTGCATGGGACCTCATCAAGAAGACCACGAGCAGTATCATGGATTAAGTGTATGGACCTACTATTCAAGAAGCTAAACAAATTCCTATATTTAGGGTACAATTATTATTTTACATTTCTTGTTCTTTTATTCTCCTTTGATTATGATTATTTAGACATGGGGTTCTTATTCCTTTTTTGATCTATATATACCGACCGAGGGTCTATATATATAGCAGGCCGGTACCAAAGAAATTGGTTGTACGCTGTAAAAGGGCTTATACTTAATATACATGATATGATTTTTTTTTTGTTACCGTACTCTGCTAGCGAGTGACGAATCCATGCCCACGCATCTCGATCAAGAAATATACGTTGCACTCAGTAGGTTTTTTAGGTTTCAAGATGCCAAACCGAAGCCACTCGGTCACCATGTGCTCTCAACTTCTCATCAATTATTTGGTCCTATCTACATGCCGTACAATCCCATCTCCAAAGTCGGATCGTGCACGTCTGAATTAATGGCACTTGCGCCGCAGCATTAACGGACGTGCGGATTCGCAAATGAGGGAACGATCGACAAGTAATTTCATGTTTGAGTATGAAATGCGGCTTAATTAAAGCTTGAATCAAACAAAGCAAAGCAGAAATACAAGTGGCCAAGTGGGAGTACTAGAGTAGGACAATATACTACAGTAGCAAGCGACTGTTTACTGAATGGAACGATTGGTACTTGCAACCAGTCACCCACCTGAAACTATACATCAGATGATTCACTCGTGGGATCAGCTCTTACAGGTTATTGCAGTCAGTTGTTTGGTTTTGGTTTTATTTACGTTGGCTTGGATTTTAATTATGTTACGGTGGTCAGAGGCGAATCTATGTGTAAGCTGTGGGGTCGGGCTTTTTTGAAAAACAGCCTAGAATCACTGTTCACTTCCTGTTCACCGTGAAGAAAAAAATCCATTGACCCCACAGATTCTTGAGGCTGGCGCCGCCACTGGTGTTCCTTTCATTTGCATATCGTGATGGGCTGCAGTTGAGGCAGTATTTGTTCTAAGAAGATACATATTTGGCCCTTGGTGTAGCCTGCGTTGGTTGTGTGAGCCCCTTCTATATTTGGGGCCAGTTCTTTTGCTGACTTCTAGAATAAGCTTTTACTAAAAAAAATTAGTTGGGCTTCTAGAATAAGTTGGGTAGGAGCAGCTTATTCTGGAAGCCCAGCAAAATAACTAGCCCTTGAAAGGGAAGAGTATTTGTAGCGCTTGGGCACTACACACCCCTATATGAACATTAAGTTAAAAAAATACTGAGAAATTTCAAAAAAAAACTGATACATTTCCTGGTATTTTTATATAAAACTTCATATGGGAGTAGATTGGGCACGCAAGTTTCATATCCCAAGATTTCAAAAATGTTTTTTCTCCTATTTTTGGGCGGTGGAGCACCCAGGTGCTCCTGTGTATTTCCTCCTTAAAAACTCGTGTTCTACCTTGAAATTGTAAAACTACTGCCATAATGCTCACATGGGCCGAGCAATGAAGATCTCATTTGCTCAGCTCGGCTCCCGGCTCCACTCGCTTGCTTCATTGCTAGTTTAGAAAACAAAATGGCTATCAATTTTTTAATTTGAATGAGTTGTTAAATAAAAGTGTGTTCACAGATTTTAGAAAATGTCATGAATTAAAAAACCATGAAATTTAAAAAAATCATTAATTTCAAATAATGTTCAGAAATTTGGAAAAGGATGAACTAATGTAAAAGAATTCATAGACTGAAAACTTGTCTCAAACTTTATAAATATTCAAGAACTTGAAAAAATATTTGTCTATTTAAAAAATATTCATGTTTTAAAATAATATTCATGAATTATAATATGAAAAATAAAAAGAATTAATAAAAAAAGAAAAGGATAAATAGAAAAGAAAGAAAAATACAAGTAATACATTGCAAAAAACCAAAAAACACCCGTCGGCCCAATACAACTAGGTGTGTGTTACTCTCAACCAATGACACACAGCCTTACAGACAGGGCCCATAGTGACCCCCACAGCCCGAGATACACGCGGATGCTCCTAATCTAGGGAGCACTAGGTTTTTTGGAGTGAATGAGAGTACATGACCATAAGGGGGATGTGGCTGTTCTAATCCCGAGCTCATGTGAGCTCGGGTGAACAGTAAGATCAAAAAAATGGAATTTAAAAAAAACTGAATTTTTTGTTAGAAACATTTACAATTTTTTTGTTAGCCAATGTTGTTTTTTCGTAAAAAAATATATACCCGAACAAAAGTAAGTCAATTTTATTTTAAAAAACTTCTGAACTATTTTGCCTTTTGTTTAATTATTTAAAAATCCTCATATAGGGTGTATATAACCAGGAATCAAAGTGTATTTCTCAAGGGACCATTAAACTACCCGACGCATATTGAAGGTTCCAGCCATTGAGCCATAGACAACACACGTGAAAAACTAACTCAGCCAAAAACCATTTGAACCGAGGCAGCCGAGGAAGAAGCGCCATCCATGATCTGGCCCAGCAAGTTGTTCCTCTCCTCGTCGGTCCACGAGTGTGACTGCACCACTATCTCCCAGTCCCAGTGCCCCTTGTCACGAGCATGCCCTTCCTTGAACACGGCGACACACCGCAGCGCCGCGCACGCTCCCATGACGAACCTGACAAGGTAAACCTGCCTCGCCGTCCCCTCGAAACCGACCATCACGAACTCCTTGAGGCCATGGTGCCGAGGCACGGCAGCCCCCCAGCTTATCTCCTCGCCGGGTTCATTCACGCAGGCGGCGACGTGGATGTGGAGGGTGTCGAGGGAAGGCGCCTTCTCGAGGAGGAGCCGGGGCCACGAGACGTCCCAGGACGAAGGCACGTCGGCGACCAGTAGCCTTCTCAGGTTAGGCAGCAGCGACGACGGGTGGTGGCTCCACGGCACGATCCACCTCTCCGGTCCGGTGAATCGGATCATAAGGCTGGCAATGTCCGGGGTCCGTCGGACGAGGAAGTCGAGCACCGTCCTTGTCGGCTGGGCATCGGAGAACCAGGCGAGGTTGCACTGGCTGAGGCGGGGAAACGAGGCGGACTCCGCGAAGGACACCCTGGTTCCGAGCGAGGCCAGCCTCTCGAGGCCGGGAAGGGCCGCCATGCGTATCATCGTCGGGAACTCGCACCTGTCGACGACGAGCTCCCTGATCCGCGACATTGGGGCGTCGACGGTCATGACCTCGGCGCCGCGGCAGAGGCAGCACACGAGGTGCAGCACCTGCAGCTGCGGGCACGAGGCGAGCACGGCCTCGTAGGCCGCGACAGGCACCGACTCCGGCATGTCTTGCAGGACGAGCTTGGTGAGCGCGCCGTGCTCGTGAAGCGGCGGGAGCACGGCGCAGCCCCCGAGCTTGAGCTTCCGCAGGCGCGACGCGCGGGGACGCTCGCAGAGGCCGTGGCCGGGAAAGGCGTGGGCGGCGGCCGGCTGCGTGTAGAACGGCGCGGCGACGGCCTCCAGATTGCTGACCCCCCAGTCGTCGATGGCCTTGGCGACGAGCCGGTTGATGAGGCCGCTGTTATTGTCGGCGGAGAAGAACTGGAGCCCCAGCCGGCGGAGCCTCCGGGGAGCGTCCAACAAGAGGCGGCTCTGGATGAAGCCGATTAGGGCGCGCATGGCGCGGCGCTCGTACCTCATCAAGTTAGCCAGGACACTCTCATCCGTGGCGTCGTCGATCCTGAGATGGAGGCGGAGCCAGCTGCAGTAGCGCTCCGGGAGCACGTCGAAGACACTGAAGTCCAAGGCGGGGAGCTCGGCGGGGAGGCGGGACCAGCGCCTGGACAGCGACGCAGTGCCGAGCGCCGTGCGGGTGTCGACGCGGCGCAGGATGAGGAGGAGGAGATCATCGGGGAGGGCGCTGATCCTGTCTTCGCCGCCGCCGCGGACCGCCTTAGGAGGCCGCCGGCGTGAGATCCGACCCGTCCCGCGCACCCTGGCCATGGGTGAACTGCGCGACCTACGGATCTAGTAATGTTGCTGGGTTGATGTCGCGGACGATGAACTGGAGCCTGTTGAAATATGTTTTAATCCCGTACGTGTAGGGCATGGAGTTGTTGCGATTGATTTCCCTGCGTATAGTTGTGGTAGATACGGCTCAACTTTCAAGTTATATCTGAACAGACCGCATCTCCATGTAATCTGGAGCATTCGTTAAGTCTGTTTTAAACCCTGAGCTAATGAGCTTGTATAGTGTGACACAAATGAATCATCAACCTTAAATCTCTAAAATCGATACCCTGTACTCATCGATCTTGGTCAAACTAAACCCTGGATCTGTTTGATGCACCGGGAAAAAGATAATCTAGGATGGGATCAATCGATACTCTAACTCACTACATTGGCCCCACCAGTCATATCCATGCTATATCCCAATCCTCCCTGGGGCGATAATACTACACGCACAGAGGAAAACAATGGACTTTTACGGACCCTCCATGCGTGTCCTCCACTAATTACCCTCCCCCCCTTGATTTTCATTGGTGGGGCCCGCCTCATTAAACCAAATCTCAGCCAATCACTGCTAACCACTCCGTCAAACCCCCGTAAAACAGCCCGTGACTGTGCTAGACGCCAACCTGCTGATCCCAACCAGGATCAGTCAGCTCCCCAACCGTGTGATTTGACGCCAACACAACCGTACCAAAGCACGCCACCACCACCTAGCACACCCAACGCCACACGCAGACAAGGAGGCAGGCAACGGCCCAGCCTTGATGGAACCGAGTAGCCACGTCAAAAAGTTGCCGCAACCGTCACCGAGAGGGGCTCCGCCATGCCCGGGGCCACCCCCACGACACAAGCATAAAGGTCCCCGCCGCTGAGGGAGTCCTGGATTAGGGGGTGTTCGGGTAGCCGGACTCCTGGACTATGAAAATACAAGATTGAAGACTTCGTCCCGTGTCCAGATGGGACTTTCCTTGGCGTGGAAGGCAAGCTTGGCGATGCGGATATTCAATATCTCATACCATTGTAACCGACTCTGTGTAACCCTAACCCTATCCGGTGTCTATATAAACCGGAGGGTTGTAGTCCGTAGGCAATCAACTCCATACACAACAATCATACCATAGGCTAGCTTCTAGCGTTTAGCCTCCTTAATCTCATGGTAGATCTATTCTTGTACTACCCATATCATCAATATTAATCAAGCAGGACGTAGGGTTTTACCTCCATCAAGAGGGCCCAAACCTGGATAAAACATCGTGTTCCCTGCCTCCTGTTACCATCCGGCCTAGAGGCATAGTTCGGGACCCCCTACCCGAGATCCGCCGGTTTTGACACCGACATTGGTGCTTTCATTGAGAGTTCCTCTATGTCGTCGCCGTCAGGCCCAATGGCTCCTACGATCATAAATAGCAATGCAGTCCAGGGTGAGACCTTCCTCCCCAGACAGATCTTCGTCTTCGGCGGCTTCGCACTGCGGGCCAATTCACTTGGCCATCAGGAGTAGATCGAAAGCTATGCCCCTGGCCGTCAGGTCAGATTTGGAAGTTTAAACTACACGGCTGACATCCGCGGGGACTTGATCTTCGACGGATTCGAGCCACTGCCGAGCGTGCCGCACTGTCACGACGAGCATGATCTAACTCTGCCGCCGAACAGTGCCCTGGAGGCCGCACCCGCACCAGCCCCGAACCTTAGTTCGGAGCCAACTGCGTCGATCGAGGATGGGCGGTTGGACGCCACCTCGGGGGCTGCGACCCCAACGGCGATTGAGCCGAACACCAGCCCCGCACTCTGCATGACCCGTGACTCCGAGGATCCGGACTCCTCCCCGGACTCCGAACCCCCCGCGCCCCTGCCAATCGAATCCGATTGGGCGCCGATAATGGAGTTCACCGCCGCAGACATCTTTCAGCATTCGCCGTTTGGCGACATCCTGAATTCTCTTAAGTCTCTCTCTTTATCAGGAGAGCCCTGGCCGGACTACGGTCAGCGAGGGTGGGATACGGACGATGAGGAAATTCAAAGCCCACCCACCACCCACTTTGTAGCCACTGTCGACGATCTAACCGACATGCTTGACTTCAGCTCCGAAGACATCGACGGCATGGACGACGATGTACGAGACGAGCAGGAACCAGCACCTGTAGGGCGCTGGAAGGCCACCTCGTCATATGACATATATATGGTGGATACTCCAAAAGATGGAGATGGCGATGTAACAGTGGGGGATGACGCCCCAAGAAACAGCCAAAGCGCCGGCGTCAGTGGCGCCGCTCTAAATCCCGCCAAAGAAAAAACGGTGATTCCGGCACGGGAGATAATACTACCCCGGATAGCGCCGAAGAACACCCACCTCAGCAAGATTCGGCACAGGAAGATGGAGAAGTCAGCCCTCATGAGAGAGCGGCAGACCGAGAGGTCGAGGATGATAACTATATGCCTCCCTCCGAAGACGAGGCAAGCCTCGAGGATGACGAATTCGTCATACCATCAGACCCCGCCGAACAAGAGCGTTTTAAACGCAGGCTTTTAGCCACGGCAAGCAGCCTCAAGAAAAAGCAGCAACAGCTTAGAGCTGCCCAAGATTTGCTAGCTGACAGATGGACTGAAGTCCTTGCGGCCGAAGAGTATGAACTCGAACGCCCCTCCAAGAGTTACCCGAAGTGCAGGCCGCTACCCCAATCAGAGGAGGAAGCACTTACATCACCAGCGCATGACATGGCAGACCGGCCACCTCGCGGCCGCGACAGAGAGGCCTCTCGGCCCTCCACCCAAGCCATGCCCCGACGCCGCTCAACTAAGGCACGGGAAAATGCGCCCGACCTGCGAGACATACTGGAGGATAAGGCAAGACAAACAAGATCGATCTACGGAGCGCGCAGGCGCCCTACGGCATGTGACAATGATCTTCACTCCGGATACAACAAATCCGGCCGGGCCGAACACAACAGACATAGCTCTTCCGAGCTGCGTCGTGATATAGCCCAGTACAGAGGCGCCGCACACCCGCTATGCTTCACGAATGAAGTAATGGATTATAAAATCCCAGAGGGTTTCAAACCCGTAAACATCGAATCATACGATGGCACAACAGATCCGGCGGTATGGATCGAGGATTATCTCCTTCACATCCACATGGCACGCGGCGATGATCTACACGCCATCAAATACCTCCCGCTCAAACTTAAAGGACCGGCCCGACATTGGCTTAACAGCTTGCCAGCAGACTCAATCGGTTCTTGGGAGGACCTGGAAGCCGCATTCCTGGACAACTTCCAGGGCACTTACGTGCGACCACCGGATGCCGACGACTTAAGCCACATAATTCAGCAGCCATAGGAATCGGCCAGACAATTCTGGACACGGTTCCTAACAAAGAAAAACCAGATAGTCGACTGTCCGGACGCAGAGGCCCTAGCAGTCTTCAAGCATAACATCCGCGACGAGTGGCTTGCCCGGCACCTGGGACAGGAAAAGCCGAAATTCATGGTAGCCCTCACGACACTCATGACCCGCTTTTGCGCGGGAGAAGACAGCTGGCTAGCTCGCAGTAACAACTTATCAAAGAACCCTGGTAATTCGGATACCAAGGATAAAAGTGGCAGGACACGTCGGAATAAGCAAAAACGCCGCGTTAGCAGCGACAGCAATGAAGACACGGCAGTCAATGCCGGATTCAAAGGCTATAAATCCGGTCAGCGGAAAAAGCCATTCAAAAAGAATACTCAGGGCCCGTCCAGTTTGGACCGAATACTCGATCGCTTGTGCCAGATACATGGCATCCCCGAAAGGCCAGCCAATCACACTAACAGGGATTGTTGGGTGTTCAATCAGGCAGGCAAGTTAAGGACCGAAAACAGAAATAAGGGGCTGCACAGCGACGACGAGGAGCCCAAGCCGCCGAACAACAATGAACAGAAGGGCTTTCCCCTACAAGTGCAGACGGTGAACATGATATACGCAACCCACATTCCCAAGCGGGAGCGGAAGCGTGCGCTACGGGACATATACGCGATGGAGCCAGTCGCCCCAAAGTTCAACCCATGGTTCTCCTGCCCGATCACTTTTGATCGAAGGGACCATCCCACTAGCATCCGTCATGGCGGCTTCTCCGCATTGGTTCTCGACCCAATCATCGACGGATTTCATCTCACAAGAGTCCTCATGGACGGCAGCAGTAGCCTGAACCTGCTTTATTAGGATACAGTGCGGAAAATGGGCATAGATCCCTCAAGGATTAAGCCCACAAGAACGACCTTTAAAGGCGTTATACCAGGTGTAGAAGCCAACTGTACAGCCTCAGTAACACTTGACGTGGTCTTCGGATCCCCGGACAATTTCCGAAGCGAAGAGTTAATCTTCGATATAGTCCCGTTTCGCAGTGGCTATCACGCCCTGCTCGGACGAACCGCATTCGCAAAATTCAATGCGGTGCCGCACTACGTATATCTCAAGCTCAAGATGCCAGGCCCTCGAGGAGTAATAACGGTCAACGGAAACACCGAACGCTCCCTCCGTACGGAGGAGCATACGGCGGCTCTCGCAGCGGAGGTACAAAGTAGCCTTCTCAGGCAATTCTCCAGTCCGGCCATTAAAAAGCCAGACACTGCCAAGCGCGCCCAGAGTAACACACAGCAGGACCGCCTGGCACACTCTGAGCAAGCGTAGCAATGCGGCCCAACCCCAGCTTTCGCGACATAGCAAAACCAGTACCTCGCGTACATAACTACGCTCTTGAAATACCATGGGCACAGGGGAAGGGGCACAATAACGGCACCCCCAAAATACGGCTTAAAACGTACTAGGGGCTACCGGATTCTTTTTTTAATTTTTTCTTACTTTCAGGACTCCATACTTCGGACGACCTGTTCGGCAATTTGACTGCCACACAAACGATGCAAGATCCAGGGAGGAAGATAAGCCATGCCGCATTATGGTATACCTGTTTTAAATACAATTCCGCGGCCTGCCCCTGATCAGGACATACTGAATAGTCCAATATCTTTTGCTTACCGCACTATTTGTATCATTCGGCTTTGATAAATAGCCTCTCTATAAACAATGCTTAGCTTCTTGTCTATTTTTGCATTATCTTCTTTTCACATTTATGTTTATTAAGTGACATGATTGCACCCGTACACCATGGTGCGGCAAACACGCCAGGGGCTTCAGTACCCCTCATAATGGTGTGAGAAGTCCGTACACTTTCACAAGTGCGGCACCCCGAACTTATAGCACTATATGCATCGGCTCCGAATCATGATTTGGGTCAATAGTTGGGTTTGCCCGGCTCCTATGTTTCGGTGCCTTACGTTCCGCTCTATCGGCTAAGGTAGCACTAGGAGAACCACTGCGATTGTGCCCCGATTCAGCTGGGTTAAGCACCTCAGTGGAGAAAGCTAAAACTGACTGTCATGATGTGGCGAGAGACCGGTCGCCGTTCGAGAGGTTTTTCGAGTCCCTAAAGGCTTATGCCGCTTCGAGCGAGGAGCTGGCTTTGTCCGGCCAAGGCGTGGATAGTGCCCCGAACTCGGTCTTCCGAACTAGGGGCTTCGCCGAAATTTAAAATTATAGAGTTCTATGGCTAAGTGAGAGTGTTCAAGCATTATAGTCCGATTGCCTGGTTCGTTGTGCTGACCGCCTCCCTCGACGGACCCAATCATGGGAAAAAGAGCGCTCAGGTTTATCCCGAACACCCCAGCACTAGTGGCATGGGGGCAGAAGCCGACGACTGGCCATCTCTCAATTTTTTGATAAACGGCCGCACAGAAAGTAATATTTTAAATTCAAGCATTGCTTAGCGCATATGAACAAGTTTTCAGCGCACAGGATAACACGAGCGAGTTCATTCAAAAATTACATCCTTGGTACATTCATCCGCCACAAGGCGGGCACCAGCAAGAACATCCTTATAATAGTTCTCGGGCTTGCGATGCTCCTTCCCCGGCGGCGGCCCGTCCTTCACAAGCTTCTCACCGTCCAGCTTACCCCAATGCACCTTTGCACAGGCAAGGGCCCTACGGGCACCTTCGATGCAGACGAAGCGCTTGATGACCTCGAGCCTTGGACAAGCCTCCACCAGCCGCCGCACCAGTCCGAAGTAGCTCCCAGGCAGGGCCTCTCTAGGCCACAGCCGAACTATGAAGCCCTTCAGGGCCTGTTCGGCCGCCTTGTGGAGCTCGACCAGCTGCTTCAGCTGGTCGCTCAAGGGCACAGGGTGTCCGGCCTCAGCGTACTGAGACTAGCACACCTTCTCCGTCGAGCTGCCTTCCTCGGCTCGGTAGAATGCGGCGGCATCGGATACGCTGCGGGAAGATCTGCGAATGCCCCTGGAGAGCTCCGGATTCGGGTAAGTAACAAGTAGTTTACTTTTATATGTCTGCTTTGCATATAGAATGCCTTACCCGCCGCTATCTTTTTCACCGCATCCAATTCCTGGAGGGCCCTCTATGGCTTCGGCCTTGGCAGATTTGGCAGTTTTAAGGGCCGCAGCAAGCTCGGACGCTTGCGTCTTCGAGTCGAGCTCCAAACTCTCATGTTTTTTCATAAGAACCTGAAGCTCTTGCCGCACCTCGCCGACCTGCGCCTCAAATTTCTCCCGCTCGGCGCGCTCCGTGGCCGCTTTCTTCTCGGCCTCGGACAACGCCTGCTTGAGGGTCGCCACCTCAGTTGTGGCCCCTACAATAAGCAGTATACTCCTGTCATTTTTTGCAATTACGCCTCCCTATAGGCATTTTTTCTATAAGGTATCTCTTACCTTCTTTCTCCTCGAGCTGCCGTTTGGCAAGGCCGAGCTCTTGCTCGGTCCGCTCGAGGCCCTGCTTCAGGGCACCCACCTCCGCAGTCAGTGCGGCGGTGGCCAGCAGCGAAGCCTGCATACGTATATTGACTCCTTTTTAGTTAGACTCCTGCGATATTTAATAGATCCTCTATTCGGCTTTTCTTTCCGAACGCCAAACAGAGCATCAGGGGCTACTGTCTATACGGTAATATTTTTACATATTTTTACTTACCTCGAAGCCTGTTAGAAGGCTAGCACAAGCTTCAGTCAGTCCGCTTTTGGCGGATCGAACCTTCTGGATCACCGTACTCATGACGGCACGGTGCTCCTCGTCGATGGAGGCGCCCTTAAGCTCCTCCAGCAGATTGTCCGGCGCCTCCGGCTGGACAGAGGACGCCGGCTCAGTAGGCTTGCTCCTCTTGGCAGGAGTTAGCCTACCGTGGTCCGGAACCGTTGATGATTCCGGCGCAGTGTCCGGCTTAAAGCCGGACTTGGAGCCCAGGGGGGTCTTGTCCCCTTCACTCCTGGAGTCCGGGAGGTCGCCTCGCGGCTCCTCCTGGACCACCTCCTCTCGCCCCGGAGCTTGTCGTGACGCCACTTCGACGTCATCCGCAGCACAGGGGGAAGCAGTAGGCGGAACTGAATTCACGTCCGATGAATCCAGGGAGCCGCTCGACGACTCGTCGAGCCCGTCCTTGGGCGGACTGCATGATTATATCCGACATTAGGGAAAGCTGTGCAACAAAAGGAATATCACGAGTTACTCTGGTATCCGAACACTTACGATCTCGCCGGACGCTTGGCCCTGTCCGGCCACTCCTCTTCGTCCTCGTCGGCGTCGGGGACGTAGTCCGGCCGAGGGGTTTTCCTCTTCTTGGACCCCTCGGCCTCCCCTACTGGGGCGGCCTTCCTCTTCTCTTCTCCCCCCGCTGGAGGGGGAGAGGTTTCTTCTTCCTCCTCCTCGTCTTCACGGGAGGAGTGCGTCTCGGACTCATCGGACGACGAGTCCGACACCACCATATGTCGGGAACTCTTTCGAGTCCCCGTGGCCTTCTTCTTCTTGGCCTTCTTCTCCGGCACCACATAAGGTGCCGGAACCACCAGCTTCTCTAGGAGAGCAGGGGCTGGGTCTTCGGGCAAGGGAGCCGGGCAGTTAATCTGTCCGGACTTCTCCCGCCAAGCCTGTCAAAGGTAAGGGAGTTTTAGATCCCGCATAGAGTCAAACTATGAAAAAAGCTTAAACATCATGTAAAAGGTGTAGATGTCATACCTCGCTAGCGTGACGCTGCGAGCTGAATCCGCGGTCTTCGGAGGCGGATGTGGGAGCCTCGGCGCCTTTGGTTAGCCCCCTCCAGACATCTTCGTACGTCGTGTCGAAGAGCCTGCTCAGAGTTCGGTGCTGCGCCGGGTTGAACTCCCACAAATTGAAGTCCCGTTCTTGACACGGAAGGATCCGGCAGACGAGCATGACCTGGATTACGTTGACAAGCTTGAGCTGCTTGTTCACCAGGGACTGGATGCATTTTTGCAGTCCGGTCAACTCTTCTTCGTCGCCCCATGACAAGCTCGTCTCCTTCCAGGACGTGAGCCGCGTAGGGGGTCCGGATCGGAATTCAGGGGCTGCGATCCACTTCGGATCGCGTGGCTCGGTGATGTAAAACCACCCTGACTGCCACCCCTTCAAGGTCTCCACAAAGGAGCCCTCGAGCCATAGGACGTTGGCAATTTTGCCCGCCATGGCACCTCCGCACTCCGCCTGGCTGCCACGCACCACCTTGGGCTTGACGTTGAAGGTCTTGAGCCAGAGGCCGAAATGAGGGCGGACGCGGAGAAAAGCCTCTCACACGACGATAAACGCCGAGATGTTGAGGATGAAGTTCGGAGCCAGATCGTGGAAATCCAGGCCGTAGTAGAACATGAGTCCCCGGACAAATGGGTGGAGTGGAAAACCCAGTCCACGAAGGAAATGGGGGAGAAATACTACCCTCTCATGGGGCCTTGGGGTGGGGAGAAGCTGCCCCTCTTCGGGAAGCCGGTGCGCGATGTCTTTGGACAAGTATCCGGCCTTCCTTAACCTTTTGACATGGCCCTCCGTGACGGAGGAGACCATCCACTTGCCTCCCGCTCCGGACATTGTTGGAGAGGGTTGAGGTAGGAAGCGCGGACTTGGGCGCTAGAGCTCGGGTGCGCAGAAGATGGATAGGTAAAGGAGGAAGAAGGCGTAGGTAAAAAGGTGGATCCTTATCCCCTTATATGGGCGGATGCGACTATGCGTCCCCACCAGCCTAGTAAAACTCGCTTGCCTCCCAAGCGCCATGATAAGTGGCGCGGTTGGGTTACCCACGTCCGTATTAACGAGAATCCCGTAAACAAAGGGGACACGATCTCTGCTTTGACAAGACGTGCCAAGAAAACCGCCTCGCAAAACACGCTGAGGTGGAGAAGTGAAAACGATTCGAATAAGGGCTTGGCTGTAGTGTGATGACGCACTGCGGAATACGTCAGCAGATTTGATTTGTGTTAATATTATTCTCTCTATGGCAATATGTGGAAGCTTATTTTGCAGAGCCGGACACTACTCTTGGTGTTTACAATCTTCTATGAAGAACTTGGAGGAGGAACCCGCCTTGCAATGCCGAAGACAATTTGCGCGCCGGACTCGTCGTCATTGAAGTCTGATTCAGGGGCTACTGAGGGAGTACTGGATTAGGGGGTGTTCGGGTAGCCGGACTATACCTTCAGGCGGACTTCTGGACTATGAAGATACAAGATTGAAGACTTCGTCCCGTGTCCGGATGAGACTTTCCTTGACGTGGAAGGCAAGCTTGGCGATGCGGATATTCAAGATCTCCTACCATTGTAACCGACTCTGTGTAACCCTAACCCTATCCGGTGTCTATATAAACCGGAGGGTTGTAGTCCGTAGGCAATCAACTCCATACACAACAATCATACCATAGGCTAGCTTCTAGGGTTTAGCCTCCTTGATCTCGTGGTAGATCTACTCTTGTACTACCCATATCATCAATATTAATCAAGCAGGACGTAGGGTTTTACCTCCATCAAGAGGGCCCGAACATGGGTAAAACATCGTGTTCCCTGCCTCCTGTTACCATCCGGTCTAGACGCACAGTTCGGGACCCCCTACCCGAGATCCGCCGGTTTTGACACCGACAGCCGCCAACGTCAACGGCTCCGCCCTACAACTTCCTCCGACGGCGGCAAGAGGATTGGAGGTTCTTTTGGTGGCGGCGCTAGGTTACATGGTCCGCCCGAGTGGGCCACAAGGAAGCGACATGATAGCCTCATCTCTACTCCTAATGAAGCAGTTGGTAGTCTCCGCCGGTCAATTTTCGTCCCACCTTCGCTGGTTTATTTTCGTCCTGTAATTTCATAGGTTAACCAGGGACAACTCCCACCTTCCAGGATTTTTTCCGTCCCAACTCCCACCCCAACCCACGTACGCACCCAAAAAACCGGCCCTCATCCACCTCTCGACCCACACCAAATAGGGTTTCTGTCCGCCACCGCCGCTCGCATCGTCGCCTTCTCCTCAGCTCTTAAGCTCCCACCCCTCTCGCTCGCCAGTCGCCTGTGCCCCGAGCCCCCACTAGCTCGACCTTGGAGGAGGCTGCGGTCGCCGGATCCAGCCATGGCCATCACCAACGCCCTCCTCTCCATCGCCGCAGGCCCATGTTGGATTCAGCCGGCGTGCCGGCCGAGCGCGCAACCCTAACCTCAATTAGGAGCCCGAGGGAGGGGGAGCGGGACTGGAGCTCGATTCAGCCGCCGTGCCTTGGATTCAGCCGCCGTGCTATACCCGGGGGAGGGGGGAGCGGGACTGGAGCTTGATTTGGACAGGGGGCGGTTTGTGGCTCCCGTGCGCGTTGAAGATCCGGCGGCGGCCGCGTCCTGCATCAACGGCGCGACGAGGAATCATAGGACAGATGGGAGAGATGAGGAGATGGGAGGAGGAAGGAAGGAACGGGGAGGGACTCACCGACGCGGTGGCGCTCGCCGGAGGCTGGCTGGCGGCGGGGTCACACGAAAACGGCGGCACGCGTGTGGCACCCTCCCCGGCGGCGCGAGCAGGAAGGAGGAGGTGCACAGGAGGCGTAGGTGCTACGGTGAGATGGGCTTCAGATGTGCAGCCGGCCCTAGCGCTGCAACTTCTGCATCAGAGAAGGTTTGTGATGCAAATGCCTACTCCTTTACTCTTTTTTTATTAGTTTCAACTGATCGTATTGGTTGGATTAGCACATATTATCTGTGATTCCAATGCCTTCTCCTTTCCTCTGCTATAGAATTTCCTCTCTTGTCGATAAACTTTAGTTTCCAGTAAAAACCCCGTGCGTTTGCTTTTTTCCTGGGTGAAAGCACTGGAGGTTTTGTTCATGCATGAACCTTTATTTATTTTTCCTCTTATATTTTTTCTATCTTGGATGTCTCAAGTAAATACAATTTGAAGCTTCAGTGCATGATAGGAATGTAGTTATGATATACTCCCTCCAACCCAAAATAAGTTATTTTGGGTCGGATGGAGTGTATCTTAACTGAATATTGTATCTCATCAACTGAAAAATGTAGCAATCAGTCACACATCGAATATTCAATTTACATCTTTCTGGTACAAAGACATCAATTATCTTCTATTTGCATCCATGTGCGTAGACAGTCTCATGAAGATGGCCATGTTACTTTTAGGTGGAAGATAATCTGTTCAATCTTTTCAAAGGTACATTGGTGAAATGCAGCAACCAGATAAAAGAAATGCATTACTCCATCACCACACTGATGCTCCATCTCCCTCTGATGGCAAGTGCGACCCTGATGAAGCTGCTCCCCTACATCAAGGACTACCCCAACAGTGCGGCCTTGATGGCACAACTCCCATACACCAAGGACTAGCCCCATGGTGCGGCCACGACATCACTGCTCCCCTACACCGCCGACTACAACCTGAGATCTTAGAACAGGTGCAGAACTTACACAAATTCCATCTCCCTCATTTTTGATCAATTACATCTATATTCTTGCTTGCAAGGTCATGTGGATTGTTTTTATTATTATGGCCAGTCGTGAGATCGATTGTTTTGGATGCAGGTTTGCAGGTTCATTGGAACAAATGTTCAAAAGGAAGATGCACAGTAAGAATTACAGTAAGAAGTTCAACTACGAGCCCAGACATGAGGTATTTTAACCGCCAACAGAGGGTGTGTTGTGCTAAAAATTAGTAATCTTCGCTCCAAATTCTTAGGTCACTGGCCCAGGTTAGTGCCCATTGTCATTGTGCATCTCTGTTAACTATTTTAGAACTAGCACAAATCTGAGTAGGGCTGGAACAAAATGAACACCCAGGGTTCGAGTACCTCTACTATGATATAATTATCTTCCAAACAGGTGTCATTTCCTTATCAAGATGGTTCTCGTGATTTAGGAAAACTAACAACACCTCAATGGTCTTCGCACTAGATTAGCTGTAGGATCCATTTTCTGGAGCATTCTGATTTTGGTGGACTATTTAGATACTTCCATACATACACTTTACTGAAGGTTATTTTGACGGAACGTTAGCTTGGAAGCTTTTCCATACTTTTTGTAACTATCCTTCAGCAAAACTAGATGCAGTTTGTGTTGTGATGAAATTAAGATTGCTCACAATATTTTGCAGGATAAAATTAATTACAATGTAAGTTCTTTGGTGTGTGATCCATTACAATACAGGAAGTTTGTGGTTTATGCCATAAAATTTCAGTTAATATTTGGTACATGAAGTGATCTAAGTCTGCCACACTGTTTGCATTTGTAGCTTGCTTTGTTTAATAAATAGATTGATCTTATTTTCTATAAACTTTTTTATTTAACCTACTAACTTCAAATACATTATATTTGATCCTTCAAGGGGCAAAATAGTTCAGCTCTTTGTTTTACAAGTTTCAGGATTGAAGGGGGAGATGCTACAACAGTACAACTACAAGTTCCCTTGCTTCTTTGTAAGGGAACCAATCAACTAACTTAATGAGATTGATGCACGAGAGCTTCTAGATGTTCTTCTCGATCTTGAATATTCATTTTCTCCAACTATGCAAGATTTGCTTGTGTATAAGTTTGATAAGGCCAGGGGCAAGAACAAAGTGGTTGATTCATTGAGTAAGTTCATCCCTCAGTTAGTTTAACTTGGCTGCTTGTGTCCCATAAGGTTGTACAACCTTTTGCAGCATCTAATCTACTAACACATGGTTAGATTGAATTTGTGTAGTTTCTCATTGTATTCATGCTTTGTAGTCACCGTCTCAAATTTATTTAATTGCTTCAGTTAATTCCATTGGTTAATATGTACTCTTTACTTTATTTGGTTACAAATATAAACCTGCATTACTCATGCCCTTGATATATAATATCATTCGTTCAGGGTGGTTGAATCCACTATAGGGAGTTCTTTAAATTCGCATGTTGTGTTAGTGCATTGTAATTTGTTTGGTACATACGCTGCAATCAATTAGCAGCCACAAGCTTTCCTTTTTCTTTAGCACTATTTTTTCAACTGCAATTGATGCTTTCATTACAGTTAGTTTTATTTTTCCAGATGAAGTATGCGTTATGTACAGTCCTCCGGAATTCAGAAATTGATCTATAATTCTGTGAAGAGAAGGTTTTCAAACCCAAAGGAGCATTGGCAACCTTAGGGACTTGGGCGCCAACGTGTAGTCCCAGCAGAAGTTGCTCACCCGGAAGGTGGTCTTCTCCAAGGCCTCCCTAGCCTTTGAACAAGACCGCTCCATCAAGGTATCTACACACGTTTCCAATTACCAAACATATCTTTTCTCTTGGGCCACAGGACAATATCTTCGTCTTAATTATTTGAATCCATTATTAAATCTTATTCTTTGGTCGAGTTGAATCTATGAGTCTCCCATGGAGCAATGTCGTCTTTGTTAGGCTGCAATTATATGCCTGGGGGTGGTCAAACTGAAAAGTTCAGGGGAGATTCAGATTACATGTGGTAGTGCTGAACATTGTTGTGGCGTTCATCGAATGTGGTAGTGCGTATAAGGTTGTAGCCTCGGGTTAAACTAAAAATATATCTGCAATTTGCTTTTACAGTGTCTAAGAGTTAATGATGTCTAGAATTGCTGCAAATTAATTAATTATTATGGTACCATGTAGTGGTACACTGATTATCTGCCGTTAAGTAATTAATTGAACATTATTTTTGTGTTCATCGATTGTGGCATGCATAGGCTGTTATATCTTCAGTTTAAACGAAAAACCATCTAAAATTTGGATTTACATTGTCTAACTGTGAATGGTGGCTAGCTTCGGTTGAAGCTGAAATACCAAAGATCACACTAGAGTGAAAAAACACCCCCGCGTCGCCCTCCTCTGGCGACTCGAGGGGCGACTCCACCCGCGCGCCGCCGGGACTTCCCCTCTCCCCGCTCGTCTCGCGTCCCGGTGCTGCAGGATCGAGCTCGTCCCGCGCCCGACGCGGCTAGACGGAGCTCGTCTCGCGCACGGTGCAGCAGGAGTGACCTTTGGATCGAGCGGTTGCGGCGATCCGGTGTCGTTCCTTTGGGGTGCGACGTGTCTCGGGTGAGGTGGTGTCGAGGTCTTGGATGCTAGGGTGGCGGCCCTGGTGGTGGTAGCGCAGTGCTTGTGGGCAGAGCCCGTGCCTTGGTGCTGCCCAGTCACCATGGCCGTGTGGGCGGCGTGGTGTCCGGGGTGTGGCGTTCGGTGGCGATGAGTGTTGGCCGAGGTGAAAACCTGTTCTATCTTCGAACGGACCGGCGGCGGCGAAGATCATTCCCTTCTTGAAGGCGTCGTCGCGGCTCTCATTGCTTGTCTGCGGTTCCGGGGGAAACTCTGATCTTTGGATCGGGCGGTGGCGGTGATCCGGTGTCGTTCCCTTCCTGAAGGCGCCGCCTTGGAGCACATGGTTCGTCATATGTAGCTTCATCTCTGTGTGGGTAGTGCTAGGGGTGGTGTTGCTGCGCTCAGCACCTATGTATCCTGCCCTGGGTGTGCGTGTGTTGCGGTGGCGGGCGTGTGTTTGTACTAGGTGCTTGTTGATTGATGCTTTATATATAAAGCGGGCCGAAAGCCTTTTTCGGTAAGATCACACTAAAATCCTTTTTTTTAAAGCTCTCATGGCTGAGTTGAATTTCTTCTTGGTCGGTTTAGTAGACGGAAAGTTAGCCTCGTCTCCAAATTCTGAAATACGGAGTATAATTTTTGTTTACTAAAAAGATTAATTGACTTTTAACAGCTGGGGTGATGTGATCTGTTTTTCAACCATGTTAACGTATACTTTTGGAATGGAAAATGAATCTATATCTATTTGTTTAAACAGAGAGAGGACCTGTTTTTCAACCGCATTAATGTATACTTTCGAAACAAAAATGACATTATATCTATTTTTAAGCTTTTCCAAAATTGGAAGCTGGAAGATGTATACTTTTGGCTGCACGGTGATTTTTTTCTGCCTATCCGTCCATTCTACTGAACCTGATCATCTCTGATTAGTGTTGTTCCTACTTCTTTCAGGGTAAACCATTAAGTGGCAATGATACATGTGTGTCCATACGACATAGTGATTAGCAGCATGAGGTGCTGAGCACATCGCGTGTGTGTCTGTATGTGTGCGCTGATATGTGGTTCATGAAGAACAAACTGATTAAGCATGCTCCAAAGCTACGAGCGACTGAACTAGGTATCTTTTCTATTTTCATGGTGAAGCCTGGTTTTAACTGCTAAAGAATAGCAGGAGATGGAATCATTGAAATATAATCAATTCTTAAGTAAATGAACTGAGACTTGATGGTTGTGTGTTATTGGTACAATATGTATTTTGGGCCTGAATTGTGAAGCAAATCGAGAATTCCTGGTTACTTATTATTAGTATAGTATACCTTTTTTGGGCCTGAATTCTGAACCTTGCTGATTTTTTTGGTAGTGTGTTATCAGTGTAGTATGCATTTTTGGCCTGAATCCTTAACCTTATCTAGGTATTGATTTTCTGCAATCAGTGAAGCACTCATGGTCATGCGTATTTGTTAGTCTACATTACTTATAGATTTAGTTGTTTTGATATGTATCCATTCGTCGGTTAGTTAACTGAAATTTGTTGGCAGTGGTTCTTTATGTTCTTTAACTGTTATACAGAAGCAGCGGACTGAAACATTTAAAAACAATCAGCTCTTTATGAATTAACTAAAGACTTGATGGTTGCGTTATTATTATAGTATATACATTTTTGGGCTTGAATTACAAATCTGATTCAAATATCCTTGTTTTGTGTTATTATGATAGTAATGTTATCGAGCTTTGTTAATGTTTTTTTCCTTTCCTTCCTGAACTTCTGATACTCTCTGCACTGATGAAATGTTTTTGCATGTCAGTTAAGTACCAGGGCAACCACAGATGATGTTCCTTCCTTTCATTGAGTTGCCTTACTGTTATGTCGTCCAACTTTTTGTTAATATACACACTCGACAACTTACTGTTATAACGTCCAACTTTTTGTTAATATACACACTTGATTCTGGAACCCATGAACTCTTTGTCTCTCCGAGGACATGTTTCACATCTACTCCTGTTTGTAAAAAAACATTATAGTCTATTATGTGTTATATAGTCAAAAAATACATAATTGGTTATCTTCTATGTGCTTTCCTTAATGAATACACTTGGTTCACAAAAGCCTTAGCATAATTTGTTGAACAAGTTTTGCCTAATTTTATTTCTTGCATCTCCTGTGGTAAGTTTTATTTCTTGGTACTTGTAAAATTGTTCAGATTACTTAGCTTCGTTCAACTGCTGTGTTGACTAAATCTACTGTGCCTATAAACATACGTGCTTGCCCGTGACCATGTCGGCTATGTTGTTATTCTTTCTTGAATTGGTAGGTTGAAACCAAGAGGGCATTGTAAACTTTGATGACACTTTGTGGGAAACCAATTACTTCATGGCCAGAGGTGATTTTGGAATGGAGATTTCAGTTGAGAAGATATCCCTTGCACAGAAAATGATGATCTACAAGTGCAACCTTGCTGGTGAGCCTGTTGTCACAGCGATTGTAGGCAACATCCATTCCAATTGTCCATTGGTTTAACTGCAGTTTTTTATGTACAATTTATAGGCCGGACTGATTTTTTTTACTTGCCCTGATGAAGCTGTAGACTATACACATAAGTTGCTGATTTTGCATGCTATACTTGTGTAAATGTTGTTCCACCTTCCCACTTTGTAATTTCATGGCCATTTCAGATGATCTAGACATTTAATGTATGGAATTTACATTGGCACTAAATAAGGAATATTGAAAGATAGTATGCCACAATATCTGTTATGAGTTAAAAAATAATAATTTTCTCACTTTAATATTTTAGTCATGACTTGTATTTTTATTTACTAACCTCTCTTCATAATTTTTTTTGAATTATATTTAGCTTTTCAGAAAGTTGTAAAGAACAGTTCTATTTTTTGTGGGTAGTCAATCAAATTATGGTTCTTGGTTGAAGCCCTCTTGATGACATCATGGAGAGATTAAGAACATCAGAAACATCTTGCGGTGTTCCTCCTCATCGTTGTTGTCACCACCGAATAATGACGACCAGCTCATTAGACCGCTACTAGAGCATTGGAGCCTTCTTGAGAAGGCAACACACCTGAGATCGGGAGAGAGTGCGCGAGAGAGAGGGGGAGAGAGCGAGGGAGCGAGGGAAGGGGGAATTGGGAGAGAGATCTTGCACACATTGGTAGGAAAAACATGTTCTGAAATATAAATGAGATTTGATGGTAAGTCATCATTGTGTTTGTTCCCTATCTGTCAGATACCATAACCTTAATGTCGGATGTGTTGTAGAATTATTTTTTTGATAAATATATTTTAAACCATTGATATTTTCGTATGATTGTAAATTTGTCCATCCACGTATCACCTCAAGGAACATTTTTAGTTGATGGATGGAAGAAAGAAAAAAAGAAGTCGCCAATGCAGCCCGTTGCAACGCACGGGCGTTCTACTAGTTTAAAATTATTGGCCTGGCCTCTACACCAACTAGGGAGGGGCCTCCTATTGCGCGCCTTCAGCGCCGCACAACCTAACTGGCGCTCGCAGCACCTCTGGATGGGCTGGCCCACGACAGCGCAAAGCCAAAAAACACAACAAAATATATGTCCATAAACCGGAATTCGAACTCGCGCCATCGAACTTCTTTATAGCGATGCTAACCACTAGACCAACTAATTGCTAGTCGCTATTTACAGCGCGGGTTGTTTAAGAATAGAAACGTAGACGTGGCATTACACTTTAATGCTTAGATTTTTCAATTATTTGAAAACATGTTCATAGATTTCAAATGAAGTTCACAAACATGCAAAAAAAGTTCGCGTATTCACAAAAATGTTCACCAAATCGAAAAGGTTCACGAATTCAAAAGAAGTTCATTTAAAAAAATAATATATTTTGAAAAAATCGCAAACTCAAAAAGATATATGAATTTGAAAAAACTCAAAACGGGAAAAAGTTTGTGAGTTTGAAAAAAAGTTCATCAGTTTTGATAAAAAGTTCATCGAATATGAAACAAGTCCACCAAATTTAAAAAAAGTTCATCGAATTGGGAAAAAGTTTATCAATTTGAAAAAAGTTCATCCAATTTGGAAAAGGTTCATCCAAATTGGCAAAAGTTCACCAAGCTTGAATTTTTTTTAATCAAATTAGAAAAAAGATCATCAAAAAATGAAAAAAGTTCATCGATTTGAAGAAAAAAGTTCATCAACTTTTACAAAAGTTCATTGAATAGGAAAAAGGTTCATCAAATTTAAAAAAAATCATGGAAATTTGAAAAATAATTCATCAACTTTTAGAGAAAAGCTCATCAATTTGGCAGAAAATGTTCATCAAACCAGGAAAAGAAAAGGAGAAACGGAAAAAGGAAAGGAAAAGTAGAAGTAATAAAATAATGAGAATGTTGAAAAATATCAGACGAGCTTGAGCGGCCCGTTGGTTAGCGCATTGCGCCTTGATACAGGAGGTCAGTGGTTGGACCCACCCTGAAGAAAAAAAAACATACAGACTGAAACAGAAAAATGGGCCAGCCCACCTAACGCGGCTGCAGGCACCGTTTAGGGAAATTGCCCTTTGTCTCAAAAAAAAGGAAGATTGCCCTTAACCGGCGCTGAGGGTTTGTTAACTAGGCATGCACATAACATTTGATCCCCTAAAAAAACATAACCTTTCATTATTACGATTTTTTATCTTGAAGTGTAGTCCCATCACACATCAAGTATGGTGCTCAAAGATTATTTAATTTCTTTTTCTGTGAGAGCGCTGAAATTTTTTGCGCTATACAGGCGTTAACATAGCATAGCAAAAGCTAAGAATTTACAGTTTCAAAGGTCTGCCACGACATCATAAATTCATAATGTTCCTTACGTATGCTAAGCTTTCACTGTTTCAATTCCACCACACCAAAATTATCCATTCCTGCGTGTAAAGGGGCCGAAGGTAAAAAGGAAACAGAGCTGCAGTGCCATTTCCCCCATCCTTATGATTTACAGAGAAGACAGAGCTGTCCTTATAACTAACTAACCCAAACACCCAATGTACACTTCGTTACTAACCCTACCCAACCTTCCAGATGTACACTCCGATTCAACCTTGTACATTTCACGACTATAGACCTAAGAAACGTGAAACGCGGTCGGCAAGATTGGCGATGACGAACCCAGAAAATACCTGCAAGAGCAGCACAGGTAAACAGAGTAAAACAGATGGCAAATGCAAGTAAGAGTGATCTTGAGCAGGCAAAGAGGTTCAGAGAACTGAACATGGGGATACCAATAGGCAATAGCTATTTCAACTTTCGAAATAATAACAGTAGTTTTCGTCAGTATTTGTGCATCAGAAGTGGTTAGAATTATAGCTTTTCAACAAAACCTAAAATAAACAGTTCTGAGATGCAGGGCAAAAGAGTTAGATACCTGGACAGAGCCAAAAATGTAGACTGCTGAATAATGTCGGCCGTGGATGACCATGTCAGCAACCATCGCTAGTGGAATTGTGAGCGACATGCCTAACGTGGCCACCAAGGGATTAGTCCAAACCACGGAAAGAGCCCTGCGCAGAAGTTACGTTGTCAAAACACCGCAGTTATGCAATATTGTAAAAAAAAAAACATTAGCCTTCTCTTAATGCGTACCAAAAGTAGTCTGATAGCACACTCCCAATAAGGCCGTTTGCCAGCACCACTTCATCCACTTTAGCTGAGTGGGGCATTGTAAACTTTGGCTCAATGCCAAGTGCAGTTAATGGCCACACTGAAAAGATACAAACACTTCAGCATATTGGTATATTTAGACCAGGAAGAACAAACTATAAATACATGCAAAGTACATGTGGACCTCGACACAAAACTATTCCTGACGATTCGACCAAAATACCAAATAAAATACTTGCATGCACAACATACAGAACATTTTGGGTCATGAATGAGTGAATACAGCCAGTCCCTGTAGCTTCCGATGAGACTCACATCCAATGCCATAAGGCTTGTATGTCAGCAGTTTATGTTTAGTACATGCTATTTATATCAATGAATATTTGAATACTGAGCACTATTAGAACAATAAAATGTGCAAAAATGAAAAATCTTACCAAGCCACCAGAGAAGACAAAGACTGAAAAGTCCGAGAAAACCAAACAGTTTTTGGACATCAACCTTTTCTGATCCTTCTCCTCCAGCAAACTTTTTGAGAAGCACTGGAATGATGTGAAACAATCAGGATCAGGCAACAACCAACCAGTGAATAGACTACAAACTGAACAGAAGAGTGCAATAACCAACCTGTGAATAGACCATATGACATAGCTGACATAAGACCAAACATGTCTCCTAGAAGAGTCCTCTGTGTGGCCCTGTGGTTGTAAAGCTCAAGAATTAGACAATTGGCAAAGTGATGAGTTCATCCCCAAAAACAGCCTCATTAATTACCCCATGAAACAGGAATGTCAAATGCTTTTAGTTTCTCCTTTTTAAGAAAAATAATTTGATTGCGGCTAACCATCTTTACTAAAAAGAAAGCAAGTGCACAGCTGAGAAGCTAATTATGGACAATATACAGCCCACTTGGTAGTTGGTACCAATGCACAGGTGAGAAGCTAAATTAGGTATGGACAGTATACAGCCACTTGGCAGTTGGTACCAATGCACAGCTGAGAAGCTTAATTGCCAGGGTAAACCCACTCACCCTGAATTGCTTACTTCTGATTCATCTGTTGCCCAAGTCTGGCCCATAGTTGTCATTGCCACACCAGCCATGCTAACAAAAACAGCAATAACTTTGGCAGCATTTATGGAATCTTGGCCCAGTAGCACACCAATGAAAAGGGTGAAGAGTCCCGAAGTTGAAGATAGTACAGTAGTGCTTGCCACACTGGTTCTTGCAAGTGCCGCATTTGACAAATACTGCATCCAAAGCATAAGAGAAGATGAGTAACTGTATCGATCAAAATACTGTCTGTATGACTGAAACCAAACTATTTCATGAATCATAAGTAACAGGCAAGATAACTGGAAAATTTACCTCTGTGACAAACCATATGGGACAAAGATACAACCCATAAATTGCAATCTCCTTGGTGGAAAGCTGTTGCTCCTTCAAAACCCCACCCTCACATTCACCAATTCCACAGATGAGTGGTTTCGTCTCTTCTAGTACAGGAATGTCCACATCAGTAATTTTTATCACCACGGTTTTCTGTGGTTCCATTTCCAGCATCTTCTGAAATTCACCATTCTTCAGAGGAGCGCTACCGCCAAATGAAGATTTGCTCGCGATTTTTGAGGCCTTGCTGCTTCCAGAATTCCTTCTCAGCAATCTGTATATAAAATCCTTCAGAAATGCCAACGGGATGTAGATCACCATAAGGGAGGCCCCCAAGTAAGTAATTGCGAATGGTTGCTTGTAGTTAGCGAAAATCCCCTGCACACAGAGGTTCAGTTCAGATGCTCAAGTTAAAATTTGCTTCATTGATAACAACAAATTTATCAAAAGGAACAAAACAAACATTCATGTAAGGGTGAAACGCATATGCTCTCCTGATGAACTAGTAGAGTGTGTCCATGTAGTGCTCTTCAGTAAAATGTAAGTACTGATTGCCAAAACTGAAGTAAGGTTCCTTGCAATGATGCATTAGGTGAGTAAGAATATCACAACCACCTACAATCATCCGGATATTGGTGATGTGAAGTGTCAGCAACCAACTCAAGCAAACTAGCATTTGCAAGGCAAAGACTGAAATGCTGACAGATGTACACATCCATGGAGCATTCACAGCAATTTTTCCATTTGTACAGACATCTACCCACACACGCAACGACTTTGTACAGCAAATTTCTCCAGGACACCCGGTGGCAAAAGCTACCAAATCGAGGTCGGAAAATACTAGAAGAAAAACATATCGATGCGCAGGCTCGGTCGTATTCTACACGCTGCCATAACATCCCACCACCGTGAACAATTGTCTATTGCAGTAAAGATTTCTCAATGACACTAAACAATTCAGATGAAGAATAAATGCGATACAAAAGGCCTGCGGAAACTATCAAACAAGAGCAGCCAAGATCCAGAGGCCTCGAATAAACAACAATAATGATAAAGTACACAAAAGGAGCAGCAAGCATGTGAGGAAGAGGAGGAGGAAAAAGCTGGGCTTGGCAGGAGCATACCTGCGTGACCTCGGCGGAGGTGACCCATATGAGCACGACGGCGACGATGAGGACGAGCCCAGCCCGGTACTTGAGGTTGGGACCCATGCCGCCGCGGCTCGATCGGCCTCTCCTGCTGCGGTCTGCGGGGTGGAGGAGGCGAGCAATTTAACCGCGCGGCGCGTGGGGAGAGCGGGGGAGTGGAGTTCACCTGCCCGGCCACATGCTTGCGGTGGACTGGGTGGGTGAGCTCCGCGTTGGCGCCCCCGGCCTCATCGCCCGCCCCGCTTCGCTCCCCACGGAAAGAGAGTCGGCTTCCACGAGGCGGAGGAGGAGAACGGTTTTGGGGGCGGGGCGGGGGTGGTGGCGAGTTGGGGTAAAGCCGGGGTGACCTACCACCGGAAGTTTCTACTCGATCCGAGGCAGACGAGGAGTCAAGCGACGGGAAGCTCACGCGCGGGTGCGGCGGTGCACGGCACGGCGAAGTTGGCGAGTTTTTTTGGAGGGGATCGGGCCGGGGTGGTGGCGCGCGCGCTGGGGTGGGCTGGGTATTTCAGGCGTTGCCGCGGGGGAGTCGGGGTGGCGGGCGGTGTCGGTCGGGACTCTGGTTGCCGGATACGGACGGGGCGGGCGTTGCTGTCCGGGCGGACGCGGACGGGGCCGGTCTCGGCTCGGGCGATGCTCCTGGCGCGGTGGGATCGGGATCGGGTAGCGGCGTGCGTCGTGAGGTTCGATTGGGACCCGGCGCGCGCGTGCGGTTTGAGGAGAGGGGAGCGGAGTAGTGTTCCGTGCCGGCCCGGCTCCGATCGAGAGGGGTGGAAGCTGTGTCACGCGTTGGGAATTGAGGCGGGGAAGAGTGTGAATGTGTGATGATGAGGCTGCTTGTAATGGGTAGTATCATACCTTAGCATCATGCACATGATACTAAGCTATGATACTACCTCCGTAATGCACAGTATTATATATTAGTATCATAGTTAATCTTATTTATTGTCATGCATGACACAAAGTAGTATAACATTTAATATGATACAGTATCATGATATGATACTCAACACTTTTTCTTTATTTAATTCTATGCCACCTCAGTAAAATAGTCTAGTTGACATGCATGATACTAGCTATGATACTATTATTACGACCAGCCTGAGTGGCGTGCATGTTGAAAAGCAAAAAAAATTGTGGCGTGCGTGCTACCGGATGTCCTGGTCACGGTGCTGGAAAAGGTACGGTGGGTTTAGGCCGTTGGCAGTACGTTAGCGCTGCCGAATCAGGTTCGTTGGTCAACTAGCATTTGATCGATGGCTCGGTTCGGTTGGTTACGTGAGCAGCAATATCTTAACAGTGTCAATGCGGTTCGCTAACGTTTCACTCAATGCAAGCTGGTGGAGCGAGTCAAGAAACACTTGAAACCTGGAAGTGGATACGCAGGCCAAGTGTTTTATAAGGTCGGCCTTGTGTAGGCATGACAGCGTCAGGTTTACTGACTTGCGTGCGTGGGGTTTAGTGGAGCGAGTCAAGGAACTTGTCCTCCGTGCGAAGAACAATCCTTGCCAGCCTCTGCTCCGACGCCTCCCCTGCTTTCATATAGCTATATACTGAAAATCTGACCGCGTGGGCGAACATCGCCTACGAATCTACGATTGGGTGGACCAGGGCGAACCGATTATGCCGCCACGAGCGAGGACAACATGAGATTGCCAGTGTCGCATATTGTGATTTTTGTGGTGCCAGTGACCTTCCTTCCTTGTCAATGTTTGTCGTATGTGCGATGACGACCTTCGTTGTCTAGAGTCTTGTTGGCGATCAGCTCGTGGTGCGGCTGGACTACCTGCTTATATGTGCACGCACGGACGAATCCAGGGGGTAATGGGGGGGCTAGAACCCCCCCCCCCCCCCCCCCCCGCGCCCACCACCACCACCAAATGATCTGATTTTTCCCACTAACAGCCCGACCTATGACTAATTTAGCCCTCCTAACCACGTAAAAACCAGCTAAACTCCAAGCCCATCTATACCTAGGCTCAAAAGCTCACATAAACGAAGTCAGGCCGTGTTCTTTTCTTTGCCTCGCCGAGCTGCCACAGACATCTAGGGCGGTTTTGATCTAGCCCTATGAATCTATTGCCTTCGTTTCATAATACAAGTCATTTTAGCAAGATAAAATAGCTCGCTAAAACGACCTATATTTTGGAACAGAGGAAGTAGCTTTCAATCTAAGACCAAAAATTCTGGAGAGGTTGAGGCGATGCTTGCGTGGACGCGCTGCCGGCCGTCACACACCCAACATGAGCAGCAACTAGCAACGCAAAATGGTTAGATTGCTTCTGGTCTTTCGTATTGGGCTTATCTTTCAAAATTAGAACTACAGAACTAGAACTGCAGAAACTTCATACCTAAAATTTTGATTAGGGATTAGTGATAACTCGTGAAACAAGGTTTTGCATTGTTTATCCTCTTATGTAGTCGAAAGATTTGGTTCATTAACATTTGAACTGCTATTAGCGGACAGGAGAGGATATCAACTAGATAGAGGGTGGCGGGCGGGGGGGGGGGGGGGGGGGCTTCTATGGGAATTTCTTGAGAATTTTTGAAATATTTTTAAAAGACGAGACATTGAACCATCGGGCAGAATATGATTTTTAGGGTTTTGCTCAATAGGCCTTCCATGTGGTGGAACTCACGTGGGAGGTTCAAAATGACGATATGGAGCCTATAAAAAGATTGGGGATTATTGGAAGATAAATGTTTTAACCAATTAAATGCTATTTCTGGACTTTTTAACAAGAGAAATATTTAAATAACTTCCAAACAATACTTTTGAAGGGAATCTTGGTATTACATATAATATACCACGCAAGTGATTTTTAATGAATTATAGTGTAAGCAAAATGAATAGTTTTAGTTCAGATATCATTTTTGGGGGTTTTAGAAAAAAAGATTGATCTGAATTTTCTTTAATATACTTTTGGTCTCCACCCACATGAGATTGCTAGTGTCGCATATTGTGATTTTAGAAAAAAATATTTAATATACTTTTAGAAAAAGCAAGTGACCTTTTCTCATAGTTCCGCCCTTGACGATGAGTACGTTTTGCGAACCGATTATGCCGCCACGAGCGAGGACAACATGAGATTGCCAGTGTCGCATATTGTGATTTTTGTGGTGCCAGTGACCTTCCTTCCTTGTCAATGTTTGTCGTATGTGCGATGACGACCTTCGTTGTCTAGAGTCTTGTTGGCGATCAGCTCGTGGTGCGGCTGGACTACCTGCTTATATGTGCACGCACGGACGAATCCAGGGGGTAATGGGGGGGCTAGAACCCCCCCCCCCCCCCCCCCCCCGCGCCCACCACCACCACCAAATGATCTGATTTTTCCCACTAACAGCCCGACCTATGACTAATTTAGCCCTCCTAACCACGTAAAAACCAGCTAAACTCCAAGCCCATCTATACCTAGGCTCAAAAGCTCACATAAACGAAGTCAGGCCGTGTTCTTTTCTTTGCCTCGCCGAGCTGCCACAGACATCTAGGGCGGTTTTGATCTAGCCCTATGAATCTATTGCCTTCGTTTCATAATACAAGTCATTTTAGCAAGATAAAATAGCTCGCTAAAACGACCTATATTTTGGAACAGAGGAAGTAGCTTTCAATCTAAGACCAAAAATTCTGGAGAGGTTGAGGCGATGCTTGCGTGGACGCGCTGCCGGCCGATCACACACCCAACATGAGCAGCAACTAGCAACGCAAAATGGTTAGATTGCTTCTGGTCTTTCGTATTGGGCTTATCTTTCAAAATTAGAACTACAGAACTAGAACTGCAGAAACTTCATACCTAAAATTTTGATTAGGGATTAGTGATAACTCGTGAAACAAGGTTTTGCATTGTTTATCCTCTTATGTAGTCGAAAGATTTGGTTCATTAACATTTGAACTGCTATTAGCGGACAGGAGAGGATATCAACTAGATAGAGGGTGGTGGGCGGGGGGCGGGGGGGCTCCTATGGGAATTTCTTGAGAATTTTTGAAATATTTTTAAAAGACGAGACATTGAACCATAGGGCAGAATATGATTTTTAGGGTTTTGCTCAATAGGCCTTCCATGTGGTGGAACTCACGTGGGAGGTTCAAAATGACGATATGGAGCCTATAAAAAGATTGGGGATTATTGGAAGATAAATGTTTTAACCAATTAAATGCTATTTCTGGACTTTTTAACAAGAGAAATATTTAAATAACTTCCAAACAATACTTTTGAAGGGAATCTTGGTATTACATATAATATACCACGCAAGTGATTTTTAATGAATTATAGTGTAAGCAAAATGAATAGTTTTAGTTCAGATATCATTTTTGGGGGTTTTAGAAAAAAAGATTGATTTGAATTTTCTTCAATATACTTTTGGTCTCCACCCACATGAGATTGCTAGTGTCGCATATTGTGATTTTAGAAAAAAATATTTAATATACTTTTAGAAAAAGCAAGTGACCTTTTCTCATAGTTCCGCCCTTGACGATGAGTACGTTTTGCGAACCGATTATGCCGCCACGAGCGAGGACAACATGAGATTGCCAGTGTCGCATATTGTGATTTTTGTGGTGCCAGTGACCTTCCTTCCTTGTCAATGTTTGTCGTATGTGCGATGACGACCTTCGTTGTCTAGAGTCTTGTTGGCGATCAGCTCGTGGTGCGGCTGGACTACCTGTTTATATGTGCACGCACGGACGAATCCAGGGGGCAATGGGGGGGCTAGAACCCCCCCCCCCCCCCCCCCCCGCGCGCCCACCACCACCACCAAATGATCTGATTTTTCCCACTAACAGCCCGACCTATGACTAATTTAGCCCTCCTAATCACGTAAAACCCAGCTAAACTCCAAGCCCATCTATACCTAGGCTCAAAAGCTCACATAAACGAAGTCAGGCCGTGTTCTTTTCTTTGCCTCGCCGAGCTGCCACAGACATCTAGGGCGGTTTTGATCTAGCCCTATGAATCTATTGCCTTTGTTTCATAATACAAGTCATTTTAGCAAGCTAAAATAGCTCGCTAAAACGACCTATATTTTGGAACAGAGGAAGTAGCTTTCAATCTAAGACCAAAAATTCTGGAGAGGTTGAGGCGATGCTTGCGTGGACGCGCTGCCGGCCGATCACACACCCAACATGAGCAGCAACTAGCAACGCAAAATGGTTAGATTGCTTCTGGTCTTTCGTACTGGGCTTATCTTTCAAAATTAGAACTACAGAACTAGAACTGCAGAAACTTCATACCTAAAATTTTGATTAGGGATTAGTGATAACTCGTGAAACAAGGTTTTGCATTGTTTATCCTCTTATGTAGTCGAAAGATTTGGTTCATTAACATTTGAACTGCTATTACCGGACAGGAGAGGATATCAACTAGATAGAGGGTGGCGGGCGGGGGAGGGGGGCTTCTATGGGAATTTCTTGAGAATTTTTGAAATATTTTTAAAAGACGAGACATTGAACCATAGGGCAGAATATGATTTTTAGGGTTTTGCTCAATAGGCCTTCCATGTGGTGGAATTCACGTGGGAGGTTCAAAATGACGATATGGAGCCTATAAAAAGATTGGGGATTATTGGAAGATAAATGTTTTAACCAATTAAATGCTATTTCTGGACTTTTTAACAAGAGAAATATTTAAATAACTTCCAAACAATACTTTTGAAGGGAATCTTGGTATTACATATAATATACCACGCAAGTGATTTTTAATGAATTATAGTGTAAGCAAAATGAATAGTTTTAGTTCAGATATCATTTTTGGGGGTTTTAGAAAAAAAGATTGATTTGAATTTTCTTTAATATACTTTTGGTCTCCACCCACATGAGATTGCTAGTGTCGCATATTGTGATTTTAGAAAAAAAATATTTAATATACTTTTAGAAAAAGCAAGTGACCTTTTCTCATAGTTCCGCCCTTGACGATGAGTACGTTTTGCGAACCGATTATGCCGCCACGAGCGAGGACAACATGAGATTGCCAGTGTCGCATATTGTGATTTTTGTGGTGCAAGTGACCTTCCTTCCTTGTCAATGTTTGTCGTATGTGCGATGACGACCTTCGTTGTCTAGAGTCTTGTTGGCGATCAGCTCGTGGTGCGGCTGGACTACCTGCTTATATGTGCACGCACGGACGAATCCAGGGGGCAATGGGGGGCTAGAACCCCCCCCCCCCCCCCCCCCCCGCGCCCACCACCACCACCAAATGATCTGATTTTTCCCACTAACAGCCCGACCTATGACTAATTTAGCCCTCCTAATCACGTAAAACCCAGCAAAACTCCAAGCCCATCTATACCTAGGCTCAAAAGCTCACATAAACGAAGTCAGGCCGTGTTCTTTTCTTTGCCTCGTCGAGCTGCCACAGACATCTAGGGCGGTTTTGATCTAGCCCTATGAATCTATTGCCTTCGTTTCATAATACAAGTCATTTTAGCAAGCTAAAATAGCTCGCTAAAACGACCTATATTTTGGAACAGAGGAAGTAGCTTTCAATCTAAGACCAAAAATTCTGGAGAGGTTGAGGTGATGCTTGCGTGGACGCGCTGCCGGCCGATCACACACCCAACATGAGCAGCAACTAGCAACGCAAAATTGTTAGATTGCTTCTGGTCTTTCGTACTGGGCTTATCTTTCAAAATTAGAACTACAGAACTAGAACTGCAGAAACTTCATACCTAAAATTTTGATTAGGGATTAGTGATAACTCGTGAAACAAGGTTTTGCATTGTTTATCCTCTTATGTAGTCGAAAGATTTGGTTCATTAACATTTGAATTGCTATTCACATTTGTTTTCCTTTCTTGGCAATAATTTATGACAAATTGAATTGTTCGTTACCAAACATTTGTTTTCTCCTTTTGGTGAAGATTAAGTTCATTAACCTAGACTATTTCCACGTGATTTTCTCTCTCCGCACAGTAGTGGCAAAATCTCGCCCCCTCCCCTCCCCCCACCTATGTTAGAATCCTAGCTCTGTCCCTGTGTGCACGGTCTTCGTTTGTGTGGCATCTCAAAGCTGGTGGAGCAGGTCATGCAACATTTGCATGGAGTACAGTGAGAGAACTATTTATTTATAGGTTGACCTTGACGTGGTGTAATAACAGCGTGAGGGTTGTCAAGTCTACAAACCCTACATGACTTTGTTTTGCTCGAGGTGCACCCTTGCTTGGCAGGTACTCTCTGTGTTATTAGGCCTAAAAACAACTTTTCTTAAATCAAGACACATAGTAATTTGCTCACATTAATTCTTTCATTCCACTCCAATGCACTCTCTCACATGCATGCAGCCAATAAAAAAGCACGCATGAAGTGTATTAATTTGCCAGCCATGGCACCAACAACAATGGCTTTCAATACAACCAATGGAATGGTTGCATGCATGTACCTTTTCAAAGCGAGGCCCTATAAAAAAAGACATGCTTGTGATGCTAAAAGGCCTAATAAATTCGGACGGAGGGAGTAGCTTGATATAGCTAGTCAAAACCACAACGCGTGGGCGAACATTAGGTAGGCATATATAATAAAACAAAGAGTCAATCGCATTGGTACTACTAGAACTTGGGGCAAACAATCACTTTGATGCTATAAGTTGTGGTATACATATTGAAGTGGTGTAAAAACTTGGCCTTCACGTGCAAATAGAGTGCTTATCTCATTTGAAGTAGGCACGCCAGCATGGCGCGGGTTCCATTGTCACCAGATGACGGAGGTTGGGGTGTGTGGCACGATATTTTCTAAAAAAACCTTGGATTTATTTATTTTCACAAAAGCCCCAATCGTGGTTCATAATCCCTCAATCCCGAATCGGGGCCTCCAAATCCCTAACCCTCCAGAGCTTGGCGGCAACGGTGCCCTGCATTGAGCATGACGACTTAGGTATAGAACGGCGGCGACCCGTTGGCTTGAGGTTAGCTCATGCCATCACTCGATCTCACCCCTTTCATACAACCCTCTCTGACTCTCCCTCGTCGCTCTCTGTCTCTCACCCATCTCTCACCGGTGTGCTTGTAGATGGGTGGAACCTGCGTACCAAGGATGGTCGATGGCAGGGCGAACATGGAGGAGGACGATGAGCTGTGGGCGAAGATTACGTCGATTGTGTAATGGGGCAAGAATCAGGTAAATCCATCTCACCTCTCAAATATGTAGTGTCTTGGATGTTAAGGTTAATGGGATTTTAACCCAAGACGATGACCTGTCGGATGTGTCTGGTTGCATGTCGCAACATGCTTTTGTCGGTGACTTTGTGCCAGATCGTAAGGTGGATTCGTGCGGGCACTTCAGTGCATAGGTTTGTTATGTATGCAATGGAGTGGACATTGGCAGGAGATTTTTGTCCTGCTATTGTTGAATTGTGACAAATTTGTGTCGTATAATAGATGCGCATGGCTTGTATGGATTTGAGAATCCACATTTGAGGTGTGTAGCTATGCGGCAGGCCAAACAGGCAGTTCGGCTCCGTCCGCGGGCATACCCGGGTGTATCCGTGGATATTAGGGGAGTGGAGTTTGCTAAGTCCGGTTGTAGATACTCTTATACGAGCAGCGATACATTAACAATGTCAATGTGGTTCGCTAGCGTTTCACTCAAAGTTGTGGAGCGAGTCAAGAAAGACACAATACGTGGAGTCAATAAGTAGGCGAAGTGTTTTTATAAGGTCGACCTTGGCTAGGCATGAGGTTTACTGACTTGGCGTGCGTGGGGTCTAGTGGAGCGAGTCAAGGAACTTTTCTTCCGTGCGAAGAACAATCCTTGCCAGCCTCTGCTCGGACGGCTCCCCTGCTTTGCATCTTGCTTTGACATAGCTATTTAGTATCATCCAAACGCATGGGCCTCCATCGCTTAGGCATAATAAAACAGAAGGGCAAAATAAAGTGGATTTGGCGCATTACTGGTTGGGAACAATGTTTGTCATTGTCGTCTTCATCTTCTTAATTTGGTTGCCCATGACGTGCCCTCTACAGCATCGGATGTGATTGCCTAGCTTCTACTGGCCGCACTTGAACGCGATGGTTTTCTAACTAACCTTCCTACTACACTAGACCGACTGATGGATCACAGATGCTTCACGGAGCATTTGAAGAGTGATGGCAACGGACCTCACCGACGCGCTCCAAACGGACGGCACCCTCACGCATGCATGGTTTGTTCAGTGATAGTTGGAGAAGACGAGCAATTCGGTACGATGGACACGTCTGTGCAATTACATCAAAGATATCATGTTCCCCATATCCAACTCACACATAAATGAGAAGACATGCAGTTATGTCGCTAAGTCCTTGTCTGATAACGATGCGTAAGCAACTGCTGATCCGAAACATGCAGGACGTTATGAAAAAACTCACCGAGATGCCCGTGTGAATCGGCGAGGGCGTTCTGGAGAGCTTGGAGCAGGGAGCACACGTTCTGTGTGCACACAAGGACGAAATGCACGCGGATACGGTTTAGGAACGCACACATCGTCAATCATGTGCGCTGGTTCTGTTTTATACTGTATTTAAACTAAAATCCAGTCGTGCCGGTTGCGGTTGTGTGAGATCTGCCTGTTCTCGGAAATACTCTGGTTCAGGACGCAAACTGAGCTGCATGCCCGGAGTACGGAACTGGCGCTGACAGGAATGTGTGGCGTGCGTTGCCTGTTCCTTCTGGCTTGAGAAAAGGGGCACGAGTGTGATCAGTCCCAGCCTTGTAGTTGAACGAAGATGCATCACGCTTCGTAGTCGAACGAATGTGCAGCGTAGCTAGCCAAGATAAAGATCGTGGCTGGTTCAAGATAAAGGCGGCGGGAGGATGCTCACTAGGGAAAGAGAGGTGCACCAGGGAGGAAGATGGGGTCGGGCAGAGCTCTGCCCAGTGCTGTAGTAGCGCACAAATGGCATGCCAACGAGGCGAGGAAGAAGAAGAGAGGAAGAGAGTGTCTGGTACATTTTAGGTGCCATAGGCTGTGAGAGGGAAGAAAATGGGGGTGCAGAAAATGAGTAGGTGAAGCCAGGCCTTGGAGAATTTTCACCCCTCTTCTTACTATTACCGGCCAAGAGAGGATGTCGACTAGATAGAGGGGTGTCAGAGGATTCTATGAGATTTTTTTTAAAAAAAATTGATAGACCAAACATTGAACCCTAAGGCAGAATCTGTTTTTGAGAGGTTTGCTCAATATGTTGAACATGACCATGTGGTGAAACTCATGTGGGAGGTTCAAAACGATGAAATGTGACTAATGAAAAATTTGGGGAAGTTTTGGAGGAAAATGAATGTTTTTGTCCAATTAAATGCCATTACTGGACTTTTTAGTAAGGAAAAAAATTACTTCCAAAATAAAATTTTGACGAGAATCTCGATGTGACATATAATATACCTCGAATTTTTAATGGATTATTATGTACAATAAATAAATAATTTTAGTTCAAATATCATTTTTGGTTTTTTGAAAAAAATAAAGTTATTTAATTTTTGATAAATAATAATAATAATAATTTTGGCTCCACCCACATGGTATGATCATTGATAAAATTTTGAGATCTAGAATTGGAAGAGGATGACTATAGGAATATTTTTATGTATTTCACACGCAAAGGAAAATCAATAAAACAACATATTTGAATGATGCATAACAATCACAAATAAAAATTGAAGATCCAGTTGTTACTTCTTTGTTAATTTAGATGATGTACATAAACATATGTAAGAAAGTGTCCGCCCTGGGGTTTAGTAAATTGATCTACTTCTGTCATTTGTGCGCATCTCCTGCAGGGCCGGTCCCTTCTTTATACTAAAGTTTTTTTATACTAAAGTTTTACACTTTTACTTATTTTTTCATAGTACAATTTCAACAAGTACATTTTGTATTACATAATTAACATAGTTAAGAACACAATGATGTTACTAAATATTAATAAAATATTATTGTGTACACAAATTTAATGAGTATTAAAAATAACACACTCGTAGGCTGCGTTTGGTTCAGCTTTTTTTACCAACTTCTGCTTTGAAAAGCTAAAAGCTAACCAAAGGGGTAAATGTTCAAAGCAGCTTTTGAGAATCTGTAGCTTTCCCCTAGTGTAAATTTCAAAGCTGGGGGTATCCTAACTTTTCAGCTTCCAGCTTTTCCACAGCAGCTTTTTCACAACAGCTTTTCCACAGCAACTTTTTCAGAATCTGCAGCTCAACCAAACACAGACGTAGTATGCTAAATTGTACTTTGTGACAAAAAATAATATTTGTGATAGTTTTCCTTTTTCCCGGTGACAAAAAATAAATAAATAATGCATGGCCTCTTGAATGATTATTTTACGCTAGCATAAATTGTATATTGTATATGTAAGTCTTTGTGTCCTTAAATATCTGGTAAAGATCTTTAAAGGGTATGATCTAACAAATATGTTAATAGTGGTGTCTAATGTATGTATGATTTTATAAGCTAATTTTTAGAAACTTATAGAATATAAATTGAATCATTGGCATAATTATATAGTCCCTCCGTCGCAAAATATAAGATCATTTTTGACACTATGATTTGATAGTGTCAAAAATAATCTTACATTTTGGGACGGAGGGATTACTTGTTTTTTCATGGTCAAATGAACTTACAAGTCACACGGGGTCGGTAATAAATTGGCAATGTACACATACTGTACCTAGGAAAAACATGAAACAATTATTGGTCACAAAAAATGGCGATCTAGATGACCCAACAATCCTAAGAATATGTTATCTAACCAACCACATTCCATTACTTTTGATCAAATACACACACCGAGAATAAAAAAATTCACACTAATTAGACCCTTCACGGGAGGTTGATATACTTGTTTCACAATTGTCACATAGGCTTTGTTGCTGTAATGAAAACAAAATTTGATTAAGGTGTGTCGTAGCAAAGATGTTGCAATCGACATTATCATGATTATGCCCTAGAGAGCGCGTGAATGAATCCTATCTTGGATCATGCACCAAGATCATACATGAGATTAAATCCAGACCCTGCCATTTTTTATTCCCTGTGAACCTGGAAGCTCATGGTCTGGCTAGAGCGGCTTGCTCCCTCAATGTTGGTCGTCATGTTTGGTTGTTAGATCTATATCCATGTGGCTGGTTATTGAATAAAGTGTTTCCCACTCCTAAGAAAGAGGATCGATCAATATTCTTCTTCTAGAAACGTTTTGTCCACCGCCCCAAATCTCCACTCCCCTCTTCCGCAAAAAATGATGGTTCCATCTGCTGACCCGATATGTAAGTGGCATTAAAGCTGTTTTATACATAGAATGGACCAAGAGATTTAATATGACGTGTTGATTTTTCTGATAACAACTTGAAGGTCTTGGTGGGTAATCACGTAGATTGCACAATCTAGATTAGCCTCTAGTCACAACCCCGTTAGAATGCCAAGAAAAATGGAGAGGTAACCACTTTTATAATCAAAGCTTATTTTGTTATGATACATTGGCAACTATGATTTCTTATTTATATGAGCTTACTAAAAAAATATTATAGACAAATTAGTTAATACTCTCTCTGTTTTTATTTACTCTGCATATTAGATTTGACTGAAGTCATAAAGTTTGACCAAGTTTATAGAAAAAAATATGAACATTTACAATAACAAATCTATATGATGTGAAACTATATTCAATAATGAATCTAACGGTATGGATTTGTTATTGTATATGTTGATATTTTTGTCTATAAACTTTGTCAAAGTTTACAAAGTTTGACTTTGGCGAAAGGTAATATGCAGAGTAAACAAAAACGGAGGGAGTACGAGTTACATATTTTTTTAGCCACATATTATTGCTACTTTGTTCTTGAGGGGATACGTTAGTGCTACTTGTTGGTGTTAATGTCGATGACCTTCTCTCCTCACTTTGCCACCGATGATGAGTACGTTTTTCACGACCGATTATGTCGCCACTAGCGAGGATGGCGGAGCATGAGGATGGTGCCGGATTGCCTAAGCATCCCAAATTGAGATTTTTGTGGTGTCAGTGACCTTCCTTCCTCGCTAGTCTCTGTCGCTTGTGCGATGACGACCTTCGTTATTCGGAGTCTTTGTTGGGGATGGGCTCTTGTAGCGGGTCGATTACGTCTTATGTGTGCAAGGTCTTAGTTTGTGTTGCATCTCAAAGCTGGTGGAGCAGGTCAAGCAACATTTGCATGGAGTACAGTGAGAGAACTGTTTTTTTCATAAGTCGACCTTGGCATGGTGTAACAACAGCGTGAGGGTTAGTGGTGCTCGGGGTGCTCCCCTGCTTCGCAGCTTGGAATTTGATATAGCTACTGAAAACCATAACGCATGGGCGAACATCGCGTAGGCAGAATAAAACAGAGGCAAAATAAAGTAGATTTGGCGCATTGCTGGTTTAGAACAGAGTTTGTTATCCGTGTTCTTAATTTGGTGGACCATGACGTGCCCTCTACAGCATTAGTTGCGATTGCCTAGCTTCTATACTGGTGCTTGGAACGGGACGGTTTTCTAACTAACCTTCCAACTAGACTGGACTAATGGATCATAGATGCAACGGGCCCTCGCGCCGACGCTGATGCGCTCCAAACGGACGCCACCCTCATGCATATGCAGAGTATGTTCAGCGATAATTGGAGAAGACGATTTGGATACGACGGACACGTCAGTGAATTACATCGAAGTCATCCTGTTTCCCGTATCTAATTCAGACCTTGAGTACTAAGATATGATGCAGTTAACTGTACCGCCAGTGTCATGCGATAACGATCCATGAACACCTGTTGATCCAAGTGACACGGAGCGGAGAAGCTCGCTGAAGAAATGCGAGTGTGAAACTGCGAGGACGTTCAACAGAATTGGCAGGCAGGGGACACACGTTCTGTATGCACGCGGGAAAGAAATGCACGCGGATACAGTTCAGAAACCCAGATATAATGCCAGAGCTACTAGTACGTAACTAAGCGATCCGATAAGCTAAGCAGCAATCTAAGGGTCGTCAAATGGTTTGTCCTCCTTGTGTTTATTCTACACTATAGTCGTGCCGGTTGGGTGAGAACTGCCTGATCTTTGATCTGGTGAACACTTTGGTTCTAAATGTAATCTGAGCTGCATACCCGGAGCGCACGGAACTGAAGCTGACAGGACCGGGTCCTGTGACGGTACGGACTTGTGTCTAGCAAAGCACGATCAGCGCAGTGGTTACTGCACGCCGGCCGGCCGGCCAGCGAAGCTCGCGTTCGTGGAAAGCAGGATGCGTAGCGTGCGCTGCATATTTCTTCCGGCTTCAGAAAAGGGTCACCATCCCCAGCCCCCCAGGACGCTGACGCCCGACGCTTTTAGTTTTTTTTTTAGAGTACGCCAAAGGCGTACCGTATTTCTATAGAAAGGAGCAAAGCAATTTACAAGAAGATCGAAGACGCTGCGAACAGGCTTCGATCGAACACCCACACCCACACCTGCAAAAACTGTGAAACTACTCTCTCGCTAGATTGTTCAAGCCTTCAGCTCCAGCGGCCCTCCACTCCTTGGCTTCGTCGATGATCTGTCCCAACAATTGTGCCGGCTGCAGTTGCTGGTTAACCCTGCCAAAGACCCGGGCGTTCCGTTGTTTCCAAACCGCCCAGGTCGTTAACATGAACAAGGAGTAGAAGCCCTTCCTTTCGCTCCTTAGGATTGCGTTTCTGGCTTCCGTCCACCATTGTATTGGGGTGCAGGATACAGATGGTGGAGCGATATTCAATCTGTAATGTCCCAGTACCAAATACCACACCTCTCTAGCATACGGGCATTGGATTAAGATGTGGTCCACTTTGTCCTCCTGTTGAAGACAAGTGAAACAAGGAGAGGTCTCGTCCTGCAATCCATGGCGTCTAGTGAAAAGGATGTGTGGTGTAGCCAAGGTCGGGATCGATGGTTAATACTACTCTATATATCTTGTCGTCTGCGCTCTGATAAACGATGGCGGTTTGGACAGGCTTGACTCTCTGAATGGCTGGTTGTGTTCTATATCCCTAGCTACATTCAGGGATGCTTTGACTCTTTTCAAAATGGTGCATGTTTAGTTGCTGGTTATCCCACATGAGTCAGAAAATGTCCCATGGATTTTCATAAAATTCATCAGAATAATTACTAGTCGGCTAAGTTTAACATGCCTTTCCTTTTTAGTATGGCTGACACGCCGCAAACCATCACTCGCAAGTACGTACTAACCATGGCCATGGGACGTAGAGGTTGCTCAAGACATATATGCAAGAGAGTTTTTACGGTACCCTATGCTGCTAACAGGCGAGGAAGCGGTATATTAAAATCTGACCGCTGATTTCCCGAGGGTAGGATAGACATAGATTTTCTGTCATGGAAACCTTAGCGACGTCGTCGGTCAGCGGATATTGGCGATGGGAAACCAAGACGGCAAGCTCCGCCTGCGTGTGCCACAACTCCTCCACAGTCTCCTTCGACCTCCTGCTCTGGTTGCTGGAGCAGTATCAGTCTACTTGTACTAAACCTCCTTGGCGGAGAAGGTGAAACCTCCCTCCACCCAACAAGCTCCCAGTGTACACTCCTCCTGGCGTGCTGTTTGGCATCTCTGTCACATCCGTATATGTCATGGTTCTTGGATCATACGTACACAACACATTGGGAATTTCCGGAGACATCCAAATACAAATGATGAGCCTCCCATCATCTAGCAACCACAAGGGCTCCCCCCGATATCCGACACCCTGATAAGGATACGGCACGGTGATGGTGCACTGCTTAGACCAGGTAACCTTGTCGGGGTCCACGAGCAACCACAACTCCATAAACGAGCGTCCGTCGTCGTATAGTAGGGCCAAGCAGCCGCTTAGCTCGGCCAAGACGTGGTAGAACATGTCTCTTGGCCATTGCTTGTTGCTAGGTGCCGGGACTGGCAGAGAAGCTGGCCGCCATGCCTCCTTCTCCAGGTCGTATGCCACGATACATTCGCTGGACACCTGCGGACGATGGTCGTGCTTGGTTTTCAGCAAGAGGTAAGCGACCCCATTGACGGTTGCCCCGTCCAGTCGGCCCATCTTGACCATGGCCGGCGGGCACCCCGTCTCTCTCCACCGACGGTCGCCCGAGAGGGTGAGAACCTTGCAGAGCTGCTGTCCATTGGACACGGACGTACACATACTAAGGCACAACACCTTGTAGTCTCCGGTCGACACTTTGCCGATCATAAACGATGCACTATAGCAGTGTTGTTTATCGTGGTCGACATCAGGTAACGCGAAATCGGCACCGGTCACTGGGTCGAGCACCCGGAGTCGAAGCTCGTCGTCTGCGCAGGGGAGGCAAACCAGCGGCAGGTCGTGGGGGGTGCGCATCAGCATCAAAGAATTGTGAGACTGCGTAGTGCTACTCTGCGTCTTGACATGTATCCGTTTGTCCACTTTGCGCGAGGATATGTCTAGGACATGGACGTTGAGCGAAGATGCATCGTGCACGTGGACGATGAGGAGCAGGGCAGCTTGGCGCGCCGTGTGGGCGGCGATGAACGACGGAGCCGAGAGGAGGGACCGCCAGGACCGGCAGACGGCGCGGAGGCGGCACAGCGGCTTCGCCGGGAGACTGAGCAGGATCTCGTAGAGCACGTCGTCGTTGATGCTTCCTTGGCCGTCGGCTCGTTTGGCTGGAGGAGTTTGCGACGCCATCGAATGATTAGATCTGATTGCTTGGTGGTCACAGCCAAATCAAGGGATTATGCACGTATATACTTAGGTTGGGTTGCACGTGATGCGTATTCCATCCTATTTGTATTGTCCAAAATATCGATGGTTCAAACGAGAAGTCTGGGACACAGGAATCGAGCCCCAATCCTATTCGGCGACCGCTATGCCCGTCATAGCTTGTTTCCTTCGATAGTTTTCCGTGGGCAGGCCCATATACCGACGACGTTTCTGAGAAGCTCTCAATCGATTTTAGGCACCTTTTTTGTTCGTTTCTGGTTTTTTCAGCCTTGTTTCCATTCCTTCCCTTTTTTTCATTTTTTTTCTATTTCATTTGTTTCTTTCGTTTTTATTTTATTATTTTTTAATCGTGATTTTGTTTTCAAATTTCGTTGCCTTTTGAATTTCCAAACTGTTTTTTAGATTCATGAAATTTTCTCAAATTCGTGAACATTTTTTCAAACCACATGAACTTTTTTAAAATCTGCAAACTTCAATTCAAATGCATGAATGTATTCAAATTGATAAATGTTTTTGAAATCCGTGATATCTTTCATAATCCACGATTTTTTCCAAATTTTTTAATTTTTGTTTTCAAAATTAGTGGACTATTTCAAGATCCATGAGCTTTTTAAAATCACTAATTTTTTTTCAAATCCATGAACATTTTTAGAATCCAATAGACTTTTTAAATATTCTTGTGTTTTCAAAATAGAAGAACAACAACAAAGCCTTTAGTCCCAAACAAGTTGAGGTAGGTTAGAGGTAAAACTCATAAGATTTCGTGACCAACTCATGGTTCGGGCACATGGATAGCAAGCTTCTATGCACCCCTGTCCATAGCTAGTTTTTTGGTGATACTTCAATCAGATCTCTCTTTATGGACTCCTCCCATGTCAAATTCGGTCTACCCGAACCTCTCTTGACATTCTCTGCACGCTTTAGTCGTCCGCTATGCACTGGAGCTTCTGGAGGCCTGCGCTGAATATGCCCAAACTATCTCAGACGATGTTGAACAAGCTTCTCTTTAATTTGTGCTACCCCAACTAGATCTCGTATATTATCATTTCGGGCTCGATCATTCCTCGTGTGGCCACACATCCATCTCAACATACGCATCTCCACCATACCTAACTGTTGAACATGTCACCTTGTAGTCGGCCAACACTCAGCGCCATACAACATTGCAGGTCGAACAGCCGTCCTGTAGAACTTTCCTTTTAGCTTTTGTGGTACTCTCTTGTCACAGAGAATGCCAGAAACTTGGCGGCACTTCATCCATCCAGATTTGATACGATGGTTCACATCTTCATCAATACCCCCATCCTTCTGCAGCACTGACCCATCGAAAGGTGTCCTTCTGAGGCACCACATGCCCATCAAGGCAACCCTCCTCCTCGCGCCTAGTAGTACTGAAACCGAACATCATGTACTCGGTTTTAGTTCTACTAAGTCTAAACCCTTTTGATTCCATGGTTTGTCTCCATAACTCTAACTTTCTATTTACCCCCGTCCAACTATCATCAACTAGCACAACATCATCCACAAAGAGCATACACCATGGGATATCTCCTTGTATATCCCTTGTGACCTCATCCATCACCAAGGCAAAAAGATAAGGGCTCAATGCTGACCCCTGGTGCAGTCCTATCTTAATCGGGAAGTTATCTGTGTCGACATCACTTGTTCGAACACTTGTCACAACATTATCATACATGTCCTTGATGAGGGTAATGTACTTTGCTGAGACTTTATGTTTCTCCAAGGCCCACCACATGACATTTCGCAATATCTTATCATAGGCTTTCTTCAAGTTAATGAACACCATATGCAAGTCCTTCTTTTGCTCCTTGTATCTCTCCATAAGTTGTCGTACCAAGAAAATGGCTTTCATGGTCGACCTCCCAGGCATGAAACCAAATTGATTTTTTGTCACGCTTGTCATTCTTCTTAAGTCATGCTCAATGACCCTCTCCCATAGCTTCATTATATGACTCATCATCTTAATTCCACGGTAATTAGTACAACTCTAAACATCCTCCTTGTTCTTGAAGATTGGTAGTAATATACTCCGTCTCCATTCTTCTGACATCTTGTTTTCCTGAAAAATGAGATTGAAAAGTTTGGTTAGCCATACTATCGCTATGTTCCCGAGGCCTTTCCACACCTCAATGGGGATACAATTAGGGACCATCGCCTTGTCTTCTTTCATTCTTTTTAAAGCCTCCTTGATCTCAGACTCATGGATCCGCCGCACGAAACGCACGCTGGTCTCATCAAACAAGTCGTCCAGTTCTATGGTAGAACTCTCATTCTCCCCATTGAACAACTTGTCAAAGTACTCTCGCCATATATGCTTAATCTCCTCGTCCTTCACCAGGAGTTGGTCTGCTCCGTCCTTGATGCATTTGACTTGGCCAACATCCCTCGTCTTCCTCTCGTGGATCTTGGCCATCTTGTAGATGTCCCTTTCGCCTTCCTTCGTGCCTAGAAGAACATTTTTTAAGTTCACGATACTTTTTCAAAATCGATGAACTTCTATCAAATCTGTGGATTTTTTTCCAACTTGGAGAAATATTTGAAAAGAAATGAGGAACCTTTTTCAAATTCGCGAACTTCTGCCCAAAATACATAAACCTTTTTCAAATTCATGGACTTTTTTTGAAAATTGTGAACGTTTGCGCGCTCATGAAGCAGCAATTGCACACCGTCCTCCCCCCTCACGCGCCTTTTGGGCCGGCCCATGTCCCGTGCGGGAGAACCCTTGTTTTTTTCATTTCAATTTTGTTCCTATATTTTTGTTTTTTCTTTCATTTTTTATTCTTTACAATAATTTAGGATTTCAAAAAATTCCAGTCTAAAAAAGTTGCGAATGGAAATAATGTTCAAGAAAACATGTTCGCCAATTCAAAAAATGTTCACGAATTTTAAAAGTACTCGGGAAATCTTTAGATATTCATCATTTTGAAAAATTATGTCTGCGTATTAAGAAAATCATGACTTTCCCAAAAAATTAAGGAAATAAAAAAATCATGTTTTTTTAAAAGGTTTGCGTGTTCACAAAAATGTTCGTCAATTTGATCAAATGTGGCAAATTTAAAAATGTTCAAGAATATGTAACAAATATTCACAAATATCAGAAAATGTTCCCAAATTTTATAAAAATTCCACTGCCATAATAAATATTTTTTGGGTGAACAAATGTTCCTGCATCTCAAAAAATGTTTGACAAAACAAAATTACTGTTTGTGAATTTGAAAACAAATCTCAGGTTAAAAAAATATTTGACACTTCTTAAAAATGATCAAGAGTTTCAAATAAATGTCACGAATTTAAAATAAATGATTGCGATTTTTTTGTATGTTCGCTTGTTAGAAATTGTTCATAATTGAAAATAAATTCACAAATTTGTAAACCAAATGTTTGCAAAAATTCACAAAATAGCATCCGCCCCTCATCTAAATAAATCACCTCATTCTCTGCTCACTATCAATAAAAAAACCAATGGCTGCTGATTCTGAAAGAAAAGCATACATGTTTTGTTGGAAAAAACCAGGAATTTAAAAAGTCATGAACATACAATGGGTTCTAGAAAGGATCGAAAATTTGGAAAAAGTTCATAAATTAGAAAAGAGTTTGTGAATTTTAAAACATCATGAATTTGAGTTTTTTTTTTACAAATTTAGAAAATTTTCATGAATTTGAAAAATGGATCACGAATTTGGTAAGAGTTCATGAAGTTGGAAAAAGCAGGATGCGTCGGGTGCACAGCCTGTTACTTCCGGCTTCAGAAAAGGGCCGCACGTCTGATCACTCCCAGCCCAGCCTCCCGCGACGAAGTCGTATCACGCCTCATAGTCGAACAAATATCTTGTCGCACAAGTATATAGAACCTCCAACAGATTCTACCAGATTGCATGCCAGGTTGACGCGTCTCCAGTTTCATTTGGGCGAAATGCGTTTGCCCTTTTGTTTTGAGCGGAACCTTCAGTTATGTACAAACAACAAGATCGATCCCAGCGGATCTGATCTCGGAGCCTTTTTGTTTCGGTTGCAACTTTGCAAGTGTTCTTCATCACCATTTTTATTGAGCTGGATGTTCGGTGTTCTTCTTCACCTAGGCTGTTGAGGAATCCACACGTTGCAATCTCCTGGCTGAACCAATCACACCCTGAGGCCCTCCTCTCTGTTCTGAAAACGATGCCAGTTCCTCTCAAAAAACAAATAAACAAAACAATGGGAGTTTTGCCAGGCTTGCCTCTCTGAATGGCTGATTATGAGTTTCTATTTCCCTAGCTACATTTTGGATTTTCTAGTTTTCAAAATGGTGAGTGTTTATTTGCTGGTTATCCTTCATAAGTGAAAAAATGTCACATGGATTTGCATAGAATTCATCAGAAAACTTGATCAGCTTAAGTTAGCATGCTTTTCCTTCTAGTATAGCCGACGAGCCACAAACCATCATTCGCTAATACTACCTTGTCCAAAATTACTTCTAGATACGTCCATCTGAAGGACAAGTAATTCCGAATGGAAGGAGTACTAACCATGACATGTAGAGCTTAGATAGCATGGACATGTAAGCAAGGATGGACTATCATGGAATTGTGATTTGATAAAAATGGCATCTTATACCATCAACCAATACACATAAAAGAGCAACTATAGCAGATGTGTCATATTGGTCCAATGTTAATCTTCATGATGTCTATAAGGAATTCGAGGACCCAAAAAGGAGTCTATCAGAGTCACCATAAATGACAGAAACGGTACACTTACCACTTACATGCTTGACGTATGCTCTAATTCCACAACATGATTCCAGCATGACCCCCCTCCCCCCGCGGACGATTGTAACCTCATCCCCTTCATTTGTCCACATCATTCTGGGAGGCAATTCCGTAGAATTGTGTCTGTAAGTGTAGCAATTGTTGACATAATGGTCCATGGCTCCATTACTTTTGTCACACACTTCAAATAGTGGGCCGCGCCCTTCATATTTGGAGACTCGGGGACAATGATATAGAGCGAACTCTATATCCAACTGTCCACGTGGAGGGAAACTTCAGTCACGTTCTTCCTCCCTCTTCTACTCCTACCAATGGCGCAACCGCAATTTCCATCAAAAAGAGCACTCATTGATGGTCGTCGCCATGTGTCTCAAATGATCGCACCAATTCCCTCCTATGTGCGCCATTTCCTGTCCTTTTTTCACCAAAGTGCGCCCTTTCCTGGGTATATAAATTTTCTCACTCCCTACGCCAGCACCACTAATCACACATCTTCTTCGCTGCTGTCACACTCATCATGCATCTGGCATGTCATCGTCGATCCATCCTCGTAGAGCCTTCCCCACTGAAACCAGAGAGGACCCCACCACAAGGAAGTTCTAGGAGAGGCCCTGGTGGTGGTCCGACCCATTCTAGGTGAGACACTCTTCAAGTTTGAATTAGTCATCAGTCATGAGAACATCCTCGCCACTACCTTGCTCGCATGACAACAACTGGCATGAAAGAAATGGATATCGTGCTCATAAAGAGCTACAAAAATTTGGTCCTCTCATGCATCAAAGACGTAGTCTTTCATAGTACGCATAACCTTGAAAGAGGCAGTAGTCCAAACATCCCCCGCCTACAAGGTCACTTCCGAATGGAGCTTTATTGATTACATATCTCTTACTATATATCAATATTTTCCTCTCTGGTTTGGCTAGCAACCAGAACCCTAGCCGCCACCAAGAGGGGCAACCCTTCTTACATCGTTTTCCTGCAGCTCCCCTCCGCCGACGACCTCTTGGTCGTTGGTGGTGAGGGGGAGGGGGGCGCCGGATCCTGGGCATGCACACTAGTAGAAAAAGGCCCATTTGTCCCGGTTCATAAGGCCCATCTGTCCCAGTTGGGGAACCGGGACTAAAGGGTCGTTACTAATGCCCCTGGCCTTTAGTCCCGGTTCTTATACGAACCGGGATATATGGGCCTCCACGTGGCCGCTCCGGCGAGCCCAAGCGGGAGGGCCTTTGGTCCCGGTTGGTAGCTGATACGTCTCCAACGTATTTATAATTTTTGATTGCTCCATGCTATATTATCTACTGTTTTGGACATTATTGGGCTTTATTATCCACTTTTATATTATTTTTGGGACTAACCTATTAACCGGAGGTCTAGCCCAGAATTACTGTTTTTTGCTTGTTTTAGGGTTTCGAAGAAAAGGAATATCAAACAGAGTCCAAATGGAATGAAACCTTTGGGAACGTGATTTTCTCACCGAATACAACTCAGGAGACTTGGACCCTACGTCAAGCCAATTAACAGGAGGCCATGAGGTAGGGGGGCGCGCCTGCCCCCCCTAGGCGCGCCCTCCACCCTCGTGGGCCCCCTGTTGCTCCACCGACGTACTTCTTCCTCCTATATATATCCACGTACCCCCAAACGATCAGATACAGAGCCAAAAACCTAATTCCACCGCCGCAACTTTCTGTATCCACGAGATCCCATCTTGGGGCCTGTTCCAGAGCTTCGTCGGAGGGGGCATCGATTACGGAGGGCTTCTACATCATCATCCAAGCCCCTCTGATGAAGTGTGAGTAGTTTACTTCAGACCTACGGGTCCATAGTTAGTAGCTAGATGGCTTCTTATCTCTTTTTGATCTCAATACAATGTTCTCCCCCTCTCTCGTGGAGATCTATTCGATGTAATCTTCTTTTTGCGGTGTGTTTGTTGAGATCGATGAATTATGGGTTTATGATCAAGTCTATATATGAATAATATTTGAATCTTCTCTGAATTCTTTTATGTATGATTGGTTATCTTTGCAAGTCTCTTCGAATTATCAGTTTGGTCTGGCCTACTAGATTGGTTGTTCTTTCCATGGGAGAAGTGCTTAGCTTTGGGTTCGATCTTGCGGTGTCCTTTCCCAGTGACAGAAGGGGCAGCAAGGCACGTATTGTATCGTTGCCATCGAGGATAACAAGATGGGGTTTTTATCATATTGCATGAAACTATCCCTCTACATCATGTCATCTTGCTTAAGGCATTACTCTGTTTTTAACTTAATACTCTAGATGCATGCTGGATAGCGGTCGATGAGTGGAGTAATAGTAGTAGATGCAGGCAGGAGTCGGTCTACTTGTCTCGGACGTGATGCCTATATACATGATCATACCTAGATATTCTCATAACTATGCTCAATTCTGTCAATTGCTCAACAGTAATTTGTTCACCCACCGTAGAATACTTATGCTCTTGAGAGAAGCCACTAGTGAAACCTATGGCCCCCGGGTCTCTTCTCATCATATTAATCTCCATCACTTTATTATTGCTTTGCTTTTTTTACTTTGCCTTTTACTTTTCACGTTGCATCTCTATACCAAAAATACCAAAAATATTATTTATCATCTCTATCAGATCTCACTTTCATAAGTGACCGTGAAGGGATTGACAACCCCGAAGCGCGTTGGTTACGTTGAGCTATTGTTTTTGTGTAGGTATGAGGGACTCGCGCGTAGCCTCCTACTGGATTGATACCTAGGTTCTCAAAAACTGAGGGAAATACTTACGCTACTTTGCTGCATCATCCTCTCCTCTTCGGGGAAATCCAATACAGTGCTCAAGAGGTAGCAAGAAGAATTTCTGGCGCCGTTGCCGGGGAGTCTGCGCAAAAGTCAACATACCAAGTACCCATCACAATCCCTATCTCCTGCATTACATTATTTGCCATTTGCCTCTCGTTTTCCTCTCCCCCCAATTCACCCTTGCCGTTTTATTCGCCCTCTCTCTCTATCCTCCCTCTCTTTCTCTATTTGCCTCTTTTTGCCTGTTTGCCTTTTTGTTTGCTTGTGTGTTAGTTTGCTTGTTTGTCGCGATGGCTCAAGATAATACTAAATTGTGTGACTTCACCAATACCAACAACAATGATTTCCTTAGCACTCCGATTGCTCCTCTTACCGATGCTGAATCTTGTGAAATTAAAACTGCTTTGCTAAATCTTGTCATGAAAGATCCGTTCTCCGGCCTTCCTAGTGAAGATGCCGCTACCCATCTTAATAGCTTCGTTGATTTGTGTGACATGCAAAATAAGAAAGATGTCGATAATGATATTGTTAAATTGAAGCTATTTCCTTTTTCGCTTAGAGATCGTGCTAAAACTTGGTTTTCATCTTTGCCTAAAAATAGTATTGATTCATGGAACAAGTGCAAAGATGCTTTTATCTCTAAGTATTTTCCTCCCGCTAAGATCATCTCTCTTAGAAACGATATTATGAATTTTAAGCAACTTGATCATGAACATGTTGCACAAGCTTGGGAGAGAATGAAATTAATGATACGTAATTGCCCTACTCTTGGTTTAAATTTGTGGATGATTATACAAAAATTTTATGCCGGATTGAATTTTGCTTATAAAAATCTTTTAGATTCGGCCGCGGGAGGCACTTTTATGGAAATCACTTTAGGAGAAGCTACTAAACTCCTAGATAATATTATGGTTAATTATTCTCAATGGCATACTGAAAGATCTACTAATAAAAAGGTGCATGCGATAGAAGAAATTAATGTTTTGAGTGGAAAGATGGATGAACTTATGAAATTATTTGCTAATAAGAGTGTTTCTTCTGATCCTAATGATGTGCCCTTGTCTACTTTGATTGAGAATAATAATGAATCTATGGATGCGAATTTTGTTGGTAGGAACAATTTTGGTAACAACGCGTATAGAGGAAATTTCAACCCTAGGCCTTATCCTAGTAATCCCTCTAATAATTATGGTAATTCCTACAACAATTCTTATAAAAATTATAACGATTCCCTCTGATTTTGAATCTAATATTAAAGAATTTATTTCTTCAAAAAAGAATTTTAATGCTATGATTGAAGAAAAAATGCTTAAGATTGATGATTTGGCTAGGAACGTTGATAGAATTGCTCTTGATGTTGATTCTTTGAAACTTAGATCTATTCCACCTAAGCATGATATCAATGAGTCTCTCAAAGCCATGAGAATTTTCATTGACGAGTGCAAAGAAAGAACCGCTAGGATGCGTGCTAAGAAAGATGCCTTTATAAAAGCGTGTTCTTCTAGTTCCTATGAAAATAATGATGAAGATCTAAAAGTTATTGATGTGTCCCCTATTAAATATTTGTTTTGCAATATTAATCTTGATAATGATGGGACTGAATATGATCCACCTTTACCTAGAAGGCGTTCTAAGAATTCTGAATCTTTTGATCTTGATGCTAAATTTGATAAAAGTGGGATTGAAGAAATTAAAACCCTAGATGTTGCTAAACCCACTATTATGGATTTCAAGTAATTTAACTATGAAAATTGCTCTTTGATTGATTGTATTTCCTTGTTGCAATCCGTGCTAAATTCTCCTCACGCTTATAGTCAAAATAAAGCGTTACTAAACATATCGTTGATGCCTTGATGCAATCTTATGAAGAAAAACTTGAATTGGAAGTTTCTATCCCTAGAAAACTTTATGATGAGTGGGAACCAACTATTAAATTAAAATTAAAGATCATGAGTTTTATGCTTTGTGTGATTTGGGTGCTAGTGTCTCTACTATTCCCAAAACTTTGTGTGATTTGCTAGATTTCCGTGATTTTGATGATTGCTCTATAAACTTGCATCTTGCGGATTCCACTATTAAGAAACCTATGGGAAGAATTAATGATGTTCTTATTGTTGCAAATAGGAATTATGTGCCCGTAGATTTTATCATTCTTGATATAGATTGCAATCCTTCTTGCCCTATTATTCTCGGTAGACCTTTCCTTAGAACGGTTGGTGCAATTATTGATATGAAGGAAGGGAATATTAGATTCCAATTTCCATTAAAAAAGGGCATGGAACACTTCCCTAGAAAGAAAAATAAAATTACCATATGAATCTATCATGAGAGCCACTTATGGATTGCCTACCTAGATCTATTCTTGCTTGTTATGCCTAGCTAAGGGCGTTAAACGATAGCGCATGTTGGGAGGCAACCCAATTTTATTTTTATTCCTTGCTTTTTGCTCCTGTTTAGTAATAAATAAATTATTTAGCCTCTGTTTTGGTTGTGTTTTTTGTGTTTAATTAGTGTTTGTGCCAAGTAGAACCGTTGGGAAAGTCTTGTTGAACTTGCTGTAAAAAACAGAAACTTTAGCGCTCACGAGAACTGCTGTCATTTTTATTTGGAGAGTACTATTTAGTTAATTATTTTTGCATATGATTAATATATAAATTCCTCACGTCCAGAAATTTATTTTAGAATTTTTGGGGTTCCAGATCTTGCTCTAGCTACAGATTACTACAGACTGTTCTGTTTTTGACAGATTCTGTTTTTTGTGTGTTGTTTGCTTATTTTGATAAATCTATGGCTAGTAAAATAGTTTATAAACCATAGATAAGTTGGAACACAGTAGGTTTAACACCAATATAAATAAAGAATGAGTTCATTACAGTACCTTGAAGTGGTCTTTTGTTTTCTTTCGCTAACGGAGCTCACGAGATTTTCTACTTTGAGTTTTGTGTTGTGAAGTTTTCAAGTTTTGGGTAAAAATTTGATGGATTATGGAACAAGGAGTGGAAAGAGCCTAAGCTTGGGGATGCCCATGGCACCCCCAAGATAATCTAAGGACACCTAAAAGCCAAAGCTTGGGGATGCCCCGGAAGGCATCCCCTCTTTCGTCTACTTCTATCGGTAACTTTACTTGGAGCTATATTTTTATTCACCACATGATATGTGTTTTGCTTGGAGCGTCTTTTATGATTTGAGTCTTTGCTTGTTAGTCTACCACAATAATCCTTGCTGTACACACCTTTTGAGAGAGCCATACACAATTTGGAATTTGATAGAATACTCTATGTGCTTCACTTATATCTTTTGAGTTATATAATTTTGCTCTAGTGCTTCACTTATATCTTTTAGAGCATGGTAGTGGATTTGTTTTATAGAAACTATTGATCTCTCATGCTTCACTTAGATTATTTTGAGAGTCTTAATAGCATGGTAATTTGCTTAATAATAAATATGCTTGGTATTCAAGATTTGAAAAACTTTCTTTTGAGTGCGTTGAATACTAAGAAAAAAATTGATGCTTGATAATTGTTTTGAGATATCAGGATGGTGATATTAGAGTCATGCTAGTTGAGTAGTTGTGAATTTGAGAAATGCTTGTGTTACAGTTTGTGATTCTCGTAGCATGCACGTATGGTGAACCGTTATGTGATGAAGTCGAAGCATGATTTATTTATTGATTGTCTTCCTTATGAGTGGCGGTCGGGGACGAGCGATGGTCTTTTCCTACCAATCTATCCCCCTAGGAGCATGCGCGTAATACTTTGCTTTGATAACTTCTAGATTTTTGCAATAAGTATATGAGTTCTTTATGACTAATGATGATTCCATGGATTATACGCACATTCCTTCCTTCCACCATTGCTAGCCTCTCTAATAACGCGCACTTTTCGCTGGTATCATACACCTACCAAATACCTTCCTCAAAACAGCCACCATACCTACCTATCATAGGGTTGGTTGGAATTTCCGGTTCAACTACTTCCTACGTAAATAAAATCTATGTCAACTTGATGGGCATAATTGTCATAAACAATAAATGAACCAAATAGTTATAAAAGATAATATATACCACATCCGAATCATAGCGAGGACGAGGGCCGACGGGGGCGGATACCAAAACCATCGCACTATATAAGCACAAGCAATAATAGAAGTAAGAAAATTAGACAAGTATCTATCTAAAGTAAGAATTTTTTTCTTTCAGAAGAAGATAAGAGGCTCACCACAGTGGTGCAGGCGACGAGATCGGCGCGGGCGATCGACGGCGGTGAAGACGGGGACGGGACGGGACGGACCGCTAAACCTAGACAAATCTCGGGGAAAATGGAGCTTGGAGGTCGAGCTTCGAGAGGAGAAAGCTTAACTAGCGTGGCTTGGGCATTTCATCGAATACCTCGTGTGCATAGGAGGTGAGCTAGAGCACCCAAATGCCCTCTCCTCGCCGGCCAAAAAAAACAGAGCACTGTGGAGTGCTCTGCTGCAGGGACGGGGTATATATATAGGCAACTCATTTGTCCCGGTTCATGGCTGGAACCGAAACCAAAGCCCAGCCTTCTGTCCCGATTCGAGCCAAGAACCGGGACCAATGTTTGTGGGCCAGGAGCGAGGACCATTGGTCCCGGTTCGTGCCTGGAACCGGGACAAATGGGTCCATACGAACCGGGACCAATGCCCACGAGGCCCCGGCCGCCCCCCTGGGCTCATGAACCGGGACGAATGCATCTATTGGTCCTGGTTCATGGAAGAACCGGGACTAATGGGCTGGCCAGGTCCGAAAGAAAGCCCATTTTTCTACTAGTGGTACCATCTCTGCATAGAAACTTTCCTTTTCATTTATTTCAAACTAGAAGGCATTCGAACTTGAAACTTGGCAAGTCAACAGTCACACAGGTAGCATTCTATGCAGAAAATGTTTTTAATTTTTTGGTGGAACATAAATTTCTCAAATGTGAGAATTTAGAATGAAGCTATCATTTCAGATATTTCAGATGGTCCTAATAATCTGAAACAATTTCTGCTCATAGGAATGCTTGTGTGATGTTGAACTGTACAGATTTGAGTCCAAATGTTTTCTTGTTGAGAAACAAAAAGGGGAAATTTCTACGTGTATGAACTTTGATGCAATTTTTTTTCAAAAGTTAGCAGGAGAGCTGCTAAGATTCCATTGGAGAAGAAGAAGCCGATGGCTAAGACTGCTCGGTTTATCAAGGGAAACCGGGTGAAAACCTGTACAGAAGACACACCACCCACAACACCTAGCTGAACTAGGTCTAAAGCACATGAGACATACAAACGTGCCAAAAGGCCGAGCCAACACAACACAAACAGAAAGGCACATCGCTAAGGAGGTCGATGTCATCGTATATCACCATCCGCGCTCATGGCTCGGCGACTTCGACTTCACCGAGACTTCACCCAAGAGCACCATTCCGTCGTAATGATCATGACTGCCACAAGCATGTTGGAAGGCCTCCTCGACACCGGAGAGAGAAGACATATCCGATAGAGAAGCGGGCATGTGCCGCTCCGATCCCGCGAGGACAACCAACCTGACTTGTCTAGCACTGCCTGCATGTTAAGAGTGCTCAAATCGTGCAACACCGCCAGCCAAGTGTTGGCCACAACCTGGTGCACCACCACGGACATTGCACCATTGGAAGCTCCGGCCAACCACTAAACCACAGACAAGGAGCTCCTGCCAAGAGGTCAAATCTCCAAAACAATGCTTCCATCGAAGAAACAACACCAAGAGCGCCGCCATCGCCGATCCGACAAGCAAATCTCGGTTTTCACCCGGAGACCGAACTCGAGAGCATGGTAGATGCGAAAACTGCTTGGTGATGCCTTCAACAAGGAAGCAACATCCACAGGTGTTGCCATCACCGGCTAAGAGACAGACTTTTGTCCGTAGAAATTGGATGGTCTAGGGCATGACCAATGCATAGACCCAGGGTGATGCCTCACATGCCATGTAGGATCAAATGCAGGAAAAGTAGGTTCGGATAGGGAAGCGGGATCCTCTGTAGGAGGCGGGTGCTTGGAGAGAAAAGTATGGTCTGATGCATAAAGTTGGAAAAGTTGAACTGAAGAGTAGGGACTCATGTGTTGTGAGAGTCTACTTTATATTTCTTGATGATGTCCATTAGTAGTAGCTTGCACAGTGAAAAAAAATCAATATAAATTCCTAAATCTACTTTTTATCAATGGGATATCTGTATCCATATGCCACTTGCCCTAAGGGTGCACCCGCATGGGAGTTTTACTGCAACTTTTCCTATAAATGAAACTGATGGTCCATACAAGGAATTCAAAACTACTGGGACACAGACGCATGGAATTGACTGGATCGGATCTCATGAGCCTTTTCGTTTTGGTTGCACGTGATCGGAGTGACCAACGCCGCCACACGCAACCACCCAGCCCCTCGCACGCCGCCACCCTGCTGTCACACGGGCCTCTCGCAATGTTCTCTCCTTGCCCCCGCCGCCGATGCCTACTGTTGTTGCTGCTTCGACCTCACACGAAATCGTCCCGCCTCTGGGCAACCTCGTCTGCCCTGCCTCTGCTGCTGCTACTGGTATTCCTGCTGCTAGGCACGATGTTAAATTGATCATGTTAATTTTGGAAACATCCAATCAGAAAATGACATGATGTTAATTGATCTACTACTATTTTAGAAGCACTCAATCAGGAAATCGGTAAATTGATCATGATATGCTACTGGATTTTCTTTGACCTAGCACTTTGGGACTTCAGACTTTGTGGAATTTGGCATATGCCACAGGCATTCAGACAAGCATGCCAAAGCATTTTAATAGTAGCTGTCTTTCTCTCATCTGAATGTTTAACTGGATGTCAAAATATGAAGTATCTGAATGCCTGAATATGGAGTATCTGCTCCATATGTTTAACTGAATGTGTATAAATAACCGAATGTGCTAAATAACTGAATGTGTCTGAATATGCCAAATTAGAGGACAAAACGGATGAAAAGCCTGGATATGATACCTTTGAAATTAAAATCCCTATGTAATCCATGTATGATCTTGTGTAATCAATTACTTGTGTCAATGAATAATTACTCCCTCTATTCCCTTATACAAGGCCACTTCACATTTTTATGTCTAACTTTGACCATTAATTTTACTAAAAAAGTGAGTTATATGCCAACAAAATTATTTCATTGGATGCACGTTTCAAAGAACTTTCTGATGATATATTTGTGATGGCATATAATCAATATTTGTTGATCAAAATTATAAGTCAAAGTTCGACACGAAAAATGAAGTGGCCATGTATAAGGGAATGGAGGGAGTACTCCAGTAGGTAGGAATACTCTTGTCAAGTTTATCACTCCTGCAAATAATTGCTCAAGTTTTTTCACTGAATGAGCTAAAATTTCAAACTAAAAGCAAGCAAACACTCTACATAATATTTTCTTTTCATAAAATTTCAGTTTTCTTGTCACAATGTTTAAATTCAGACTGAATTTGTCATACTCCTAGTCACTTGAGAGTGCAAGTGTTTGCACTACTAGACACTTGGGAGTACAACTTGACTAACCATGCAAAGGCAACTTGGAGTAGTTACCTTACACTTTGTTCCTGCCATATTTGGTGACCTCTTGCAAATTGATTAGGAAAAAAATTCTGTGAAATTGGCTCACCTGCATGATTATCAACATGCATATTGCAGAACATTCAGCCAATGAAAATCATGATGGAATCAGAATTCAATCTAGGTGCTCGCCTGTACTGAACAGGTCAGGGTTAAACAACATACAAACATAATTTTTTGTATCTAAGTATACCTCATGGATTGTCCTAAATATAGCAAAAATTCTCCAGCTTAGTAATTAACTAATTATGCTACTAACTGATTGGCAACACCTCCTACTTAACCATGTTCCTTTCGCTGGACAGTTCAAAAAAAGGACTGCTAGCAAAGCTCTTGCAAATTTTCAGTTTTGACAGTTTATTTTCAGTTTTAAAATGGAAAATACACTTCTGCAGTACTCCAATTTTACAAACTGAAAATTATGACAGTACAAGCAGATCTTAGTTTCAAAATGGAAAATTATGATAGTACAAGCAGATCTCAGTTTCACGGTGAGTACAGTACTCAAATTTTCAGTTTTGACATTTTTGGGATTCAGTCAAGCATCCTCACCTTGCTCTGTTGTCGCGGGAGGCGGCAGTTGGGGCTGCTGGACGGCGAAGGCGGGGATGGTTGCTGCTGCCGCCGGAGGAGAGCTTCTGCCGACTCTAGTGGATAGTGGTGGACGGTGGACAGCGAGGTGGATAGTGTTGGAAAAATGAGCAAATTACTACGAGATTTAATTCGAATAAATAGGAAATAGATCATGATAGCAATAGCAAAGATTAAACTAATCATGCGAACTAGCATAGTAGATGCACAGATCACATCTAGGGCACATACTAAAAACATGAATTCTACCACGATCTTGAACAAGAAGGATAGAATAACATACGGTGCAGCGGATGCAGCACCACCGGCGTTGACGTTGTCGCCCATGTCGTCGAGGATGAGGTTGCCGAGGTCGGGGAAGAAGTTGTCGTCGCTGCCAGCAGTCGCGCGAGTGCGCTCCCCAAAAACCTGATCGCCCCTCTCCCACACAGGATCACGAGAGGCGGGGTTCCGGAGGCCTGCTGTCCCTTCTCCCGGTGCACGCCGAAAGGAGGGATGGAGAATACTTGCTTGGCGGCGCAATGATCTGGAATGGTGGTGAGAAACCATACGAAGCGGCGGCGGCTAGGGTAGACGTCTGCCTGACTATGTAGTGCGGGCCGGGTAGGTCGTGGGAGTAAACCCCACGTCCAAGTCATCACGATCCAAAAGAATCGGAAACGATTCAGTAATTAACGGGTCCATTAATTATTAATTAATGACTCATTAATTTTTATCGAGCAGCAAAAATATAGACAATGTGCATAGCTCTGTCCTCGGCTCGGCTCAATCCTGCAACCCGCGGCGCGTCGTGACGAGGCGTGGCGTGGCGAGGCAAGCGAGGAGGAGGAGCGCGCGTGTAGGTCTCCTCTTCTCATGCTCATACAAGTGGTAGAAGAGCTCACCTTATAAAGAGGTGCAACTCTCTCTCAACTTCCGGGGTGGGACTAAACTTTAGTCTCACTCACTCCACTCACATGTGTGCATGAATGGGCCAAGAGAATTTCAGAATTTTAGTTGGGCTTTGGGCCAAAGGCCTACTAGCAAAATTCCAACAATCCCCCACAAAGTCTCATTGGCACATCTCATCATTTAGTTCCAAAACATTGTTTATATACTGGTGCTTAGTGGAAACTATGAAGTTGAACTTCCACTTAGAGATTTATGCTACACTAGATCACAACTTGAATAGTGGACTATGCCTTAAACTACAAGTTTTCTGCGAGACTAGTTTCACACAAATTCTTGACCGATACTGGGCTGCCGCAAGGCTTCCCCGCGGGTGGAGTGTATACGTCATACTCCAGGGCCTTTTCATTAATATATTAGAGAACACCCAATTCTCACAGACTGCGACGTTAACAGTCAAATTCATATAGGTGTGTTCCTCAGAAGATGTTCTGCAGGACAACATCTTTGCTTACCCGAATAAGCCACTTGGAACACATTAAAATAAGTATCAACCTGCCATGCAGATCAGGAGAGTATTGCATCTTCATGGAGTGGGATAGGTAATATAGGGATACTCTCCTCCCAGCTGACCAACAGCTTGTCTCCCACTTCTACTTCACGGGATCTCCGATCACATAGTGGGTTACCACTATGGACAACTCATGCGGTGGGTCTCAGACCCATCTCCGTCGATGCATTATCTATCACATTACGTGATAGACCCTTTGTGAAGGGATCTGCCAAATTTTTCGATGTTTGGATATAATCCAACGTAATAACTCCGGAGTTCCTCAATTTTCTGACAGATTTCAGTCTCCTCTTCACATGCCTTGAGGACTTCATATTGTCCTTAGAACTGTTTATCTTGACGATCACAATTTGATTATCACAGTTCATCAGGATAGGGGTATTGGTTTTTCAACCATAGGCAAGTCCATCAAGAGCTCACGAAGCCACTCTGCTTCAACAGTGGCAGTGTCTAATGCTGTGAGTTCTGCTTCCATAGTTGACCTCGTTAAGATGGTCTGCTTGCAAGACTTCCAAGAAACAGTGCCACCACCAAGTGTAAAAACATAACCACTTGTGGCCTTAATCTCATCAGCATCAGATATCCAGTTTGAGTCACTATAACCCTCAGGTACCCTTGGATACCCGGTGTAGTGAATCCCATAGCTCGCGGTGCCTTTCAAATAGCGCATAACTCTCTCAAGCGCATGCTAATGATCATCTCCCAGTTTTGACACAAACCGACTTAGCTTGCTAACAGCAAACGAGATGTCAGGCCTCGTGGCACTCGCCAAATACATAAGCGAGCCAATAATCTGAGAATACCTCAGTTGATCTCTAGCAATCCGTCGATTCTTTCGAAGCAACACACTAGCATCATATGGAGTTGGAGAAGGTGTGCAGTCGCTATACCCAAAACGACTCAAGACCTTTTCCACATAGTGAGACTGAAGCAGTGTGATCCCACCATTCTCATCTCTCAACAGCTTGATATTTAAGATAACATCAGCTACTCCTAGATCCTTCATCTCAAAACAGCAAGATAAGAAATCCTTAACCTCCTTGCTTAAATCAAGTTTGGTTCCAAAGATCAATATGTCATCGACATACAGACAAAGAATAACTCCTTCGCCCCCATCATAGCGATAGTACACGCACTTGTCACCATCATTTACTACAAAGCCGGCAGCAGTTAATGTTCTTTCGAACTTCTCATGCCATTCTTTAGGAGCTTGTTTAAGGCCATATAAAGACTTTAATAACTTGCACACCTTTCCTTCCTGACAAGGTACTACAAAACCATCTAGCTGATCCATGTAAATTTCCTCCTTCAACTCTCCATTGAGGAAAGCTGTCTTAACATCCATTTGATGAACGAGAAGACCATGTGAGGCAGCCAGTGATAGTAGCACCCGAATTGTGGTCAGTCTAGCCATGGGTGAGTAAGTATCAAAGAAGTCTTCACCTTCTTTCTGGGTATAACCCTTGGCCACAAGCCGTGCCTTGTATTTTTCAATCGTACCATCAGGTCTAAGCTTCTTCTTGAACAGCCACTTACATCCTACAGGTTTGCACCCATAAGGACGGTCAGTGATCTCCCGAGTATAGTTAGCTAAGATGGAATCCATCTCGCTACGTACAGCTTCCTTCCAGTAGTCAGCGTCAGGAGATGCATAGGCTTCTGAAATAGTCCTGGGTGTGTCATCCACGAGGTACACAATGAAATCATCGCCAAAGTACTTTGCAGTCCTCTGTCTCTTACTCCTCACAGGAGTTACATTGTCACCCTCAACAGGATTCTCAACGTGTTCCATCGCAATGGTGGGTTCAGGAATTACAGTGAATTCCTCACTAGATGGAGTAGGTATCTCCTGATTTGATGAACTCGACATATCCTTCATAGGAAATATGTCCTCAAAGAAAGTTGCATCATTCAACTCCATAATCGTACCAACATGCATGTCGGATACCTCAGATTTTATTATAAAAAATCTATAGCCGATGCTATGAAAATCATAGCCCAGAAGAACACAATCCACGGTTTTTGATCCAAGCTTGCGCTTCTTGGGAATTGGTATATTGACTTTTGCCAAACAACCCCAAGTATGTAGGTAAGAGAGTTTCAACCTTTTCCTTTCCCATTCCTCAAATGGAGTCATGGTCTTATGCTTTGTGGGAACTCGGTTTAGGACATGACACACAGTCATTAGCGCCTCCCCCCATCATTCCTTGGATAGACCCGAAGTGTCTAACATGATGTTAACCATATCAGTTAGAGTTCGATTCTTTCTTTCGGCTACCCCATTTGACTGGGGTGAGTAGGGAGGCGTCCTCTCATGGATTATATCATGTTCCGCACAAAATAGATCAAATTCATTGGAAAAATACTCTCCACCATGATCGGACCTAAGCCGTTTAATTTTTCGATCAAGTTGGTTCTCTGCCTCAGCTTTATAGTTTTTGAAGAAAGTCAAAGCCTCATCTTTTGATTTCAGAAGATACACATAACAATATCTAGTGGAGTCATCAATCAACGTCATGAAGTATCTCTTTCCACCTTTTGTCAATATGCCATTCATCTCACAAAGATCAGAATGTATAAGCTCTAGTGGCGCCAAGTCTCTTGCCTATGCAGTCTTATGGGACTTGCGAGGTTGCTTAGCTTGCACACATACTTGGCACTTAGAGCCTTTGACAGTAGAGATTTTCGGAATTAAATTCATATTGGCTAGACGCGTCATGCAACCAAAGTTAATGTGACAAAGTCGTGAATGCCAAACATCAGACTCATTGTTGTGGCAAACATTATTAATAACTTTAGTGCAAATATCTGACAAAGACAGGCGGAACAAGCCTCCGCTCTCATAGCCTTTTTCAACAAATTGTCCATACTTAGAAATTACAACTTTATTGGATTCAAAAACCAACTTAAAACCATCTCGACATAAACGGGAACCGCTAACGAGATTTTTATTGATGGACGGCACATGATGAACGTTCTTCAGACGCACGGTCTTCCCCGAAGTAAACTTCAGATCGATCGTACCAACACCTCGACGATGGCATGTGACCCGTTCCCCATCAGCACGGGAGAAGTCCCAGTGGCCTGGTAAGAAGAAAACATGGAGGCGTCAGCACAAACATGTACATTGGCACCGGTGTCAATTAACCAATCAGGGGTTTGGAATACTGAAAGGATGGTAGGAAAAATACCGTACCCTGATTCCTTCATATCAGTATCACCGATGACAACATTAGCGAACTTGCCGCTCTTCTCATGTCCGCGCTCCTCAAAGCGGTTAGGACACTTCGGAGCCCAGTGATTAGGATCACCGTAGACATGGCAAAGTCTCTTCCCCTTCTTATGATAATTCTTCTTGAAGTTGGTAGAATGTGATGGCTTGTTCTTTGTATCAAACTTGCCTTTGCCCTGAGTTTTGTTCTTATTGTTTTTGAACTTGTTGGGCTGGAAGTTCTTCTTCTGTACCATGTGGGCACTAGAACCTCCCTCAGCAACTCGAGCACGTGTGCCCTTTGCTCTCGCCTTCTCTTCAACATCAAGAGTACCAATGAGATGCGCAACGGAAAACTCATGTCTCTTGTGTTTCAGAGAAGTAGCAAAATTGTTCCACGAAGGTGGAAGCTTGGCAATGATGCCTCCGGCAACAAATTTGTCCGGCAACACACACTTGAAGTACTCAAGTTCTTTTGCGAGCGACTGTATCTCATGAGCCTGCTGTACAACAGGGCGCTCACCAGTCATCTTGTAGTCATAGAATTGCTCCATGATGTACAACTCGCTGCCGGCGTCCGAGGCACCAAACTTGGCCTCGAGCGCAACCCACATGTCCTTGTCGTTGTCAAACGACATATACGAATCCACAATGGAGTCATCAAGAACACTCAGAAGAGTGCCTTTAAAGAGGGTATCGATCTTCTCGAAAGCTTCCAGCTGTGCTGGATTAAGATCATCCTCAGGCTTGCCCTTGGTGGCGTCATAGCAACCCATGGTCTGAAACCAGTAGACTGCTCTCGTGCGCCACCTCTTATATTGCGCCCCCTTAAAGGCAGGCGGCTTCAGATGCGCAGCAAAACCACTCGGAGTAAATTGCCTATAATCAGGTTTTTGGATTGTTGGAAAAATGAGCAAATTATTACGAGATTTAATTTGAATAAATAGGAAATACACCATGACAGCAATAGCAGAGATTAAACTAATCATGCGAACTAGCATAGTAGATGAACAGATCACATCTAGGGCACATACTAAAAACATGAATTCTACCACGATCTCGAACGAGAAGGATAGAATAACATACGGTGCAGCGGGTGCAGCACCGCCAGTGTTGACGTTGTCGCCCATGTCGTCGAGGATGAGGTTGCCGAGGTCGGGGAAGAAGTCGTCGTTCGCGAAGTCGTCGCTGCCAGCAGTCACGCGAGTGCGCTCCCCAAAAACCTGATCGCCCCTCTCCCGTACATGATCACGAGAGGCGGGTTCCGGAGGCCTGCTGTCCCTTCTCCCGGTGCACGCCGAAAGGAGGGATGGAGAAGACTTGCTTGGCGGCGCAATGATCTAGAACGGTGGTGAGAAACCATACGAAGCGACGGCGGCTAGGGTAGACGTCTGCCTGACTATATAGTGCGGGCCGGGTAGGTCGTGGGAGTAAACCCCACGTCCGAGTCGTCACGATCCAAAAGAATCGGAAACGGTTCAGTAATTAACGCGTCCATTAATTATTAATTAATGACTCATTAATTTTTCCCGAGCAGCAAAAATATAGACAACGTGCATAACTCTGTCCTCGGCTCGGCTCAATCCCGCAACCCGCGGCGCGCCGAGCGAGGAGGAGGAGCGCGCGTGTAGGTCTCCTCTTCTCATGCTCATACAAGTGGTAGAAGAGCTCACCTTATAAAGAGGTGCAACTCTCTCTCAACTTCCGGGGTGGGACTAAACTTTAGTCTCACTCACTCCACTCACATGTGTGCATGAATGGGCCAAGAGAATTTCAGAATTTTAGTTGGGCTTTGGACCAAAGGCCTACTAGCAAAATTCCAACAGATAGTGGTGGCTGCTGGCCGGCGAGGCGGGGATTGGCTTGGTGGTCGACGGCTGCCAGCCGGCGAGGAGGGGGTCGACGAAGGGCAGGGCCAGCTCTGGCTCACCACCCTCGGGGAAGGACGCCACCGTCGGACGGGCAGGGCCAGATTGAAAAAAAGCGAGCCTTCTCCTCGCCATGGTTCACCATGGGGAACGAAGAGGGGGAAGCAATGTGGCGGAGGCGTGGGGCGGGGGAGCTCCGATGACGCACAGGGGAGCCGACTAGAGGAGCTCCCGCGCAGGGGAGACGCGGGGAGTGCGGGTTGTGTCAGGAATTTGCCAAAGGGGTTTTTCCAAAATGGCCACCGTGACAAGAATTTCAGGACCGAGGGAGTAGTACAGTATATATAACATGAATCATCTTAAGAAAATATACTCGTAGTTCACCAGGGCATAAGTTACGGATAACACCCAGAGCACAAGAAAAATGCAATCGCTACATGAAGGCTGCTTGTTCTGTGCCATTGAAGTAGGATCCCGTCGGCCCTTCCTTTGGCATGAGTGCCAGCATCACAGGGCCTCTCGCGCCTTCCTCCACGGTCAGAACCCCGGTGTGGAAATTGATGTCTGTCTTAACATAGCCAGGATCTAAACAGTTGAGGCGCATAGAGGTGTGCTTCTTGGCGAGAATTCTTGTGTAAGCATTGATCAGGGCCTTGGACACTTTGTAGGCCGAGAACCCTCCAACTGGCCATCCACGGTGATCCAGCCGGCCATTCTTGAAGTCCTTGAGAAACAGCCCCGACAGTTCGTCCAGCCTCTCCGCGGATAGGTTGTCGATGTCGTCAAGCTCGTGTTTAAGTTCTTCTCCGCTGAAATACTAGTTCCAAAAATGCAATTTAGTTCATGAGATATCTACTCTCTCTGTCTCATAATGTAGTAAGTTTTTTAACACTAGTGGTAGTGTCAAAAAAACGTCTTACATTATGGGACGGAAGAAGTACAAGATACTCATTTTAGATTGGAGAGATTACCCTTAGTAACCCATAGGAAGAGGAGACGTTAACAACCCTTGCATCAGAGGAGGATAGAAGCAGAGGAAGCAGCGCCTCCGTCACATTTTTGGTGCCGTGGTAGTTTGTTCTTAGGCATTCTTCTGCCTCCTCGAAAGGCTCTGCCGTCCTCTGGTTGAACCACTCGAGCCTCTCCACTGCACTCATGCTCGTACGCTGTCATTGATGTAGGAGCAAATCAAGAAATCCCCATTAGTAATATTCTGAAAGACAATAGTTTTCGTGTAAAATGGGGTGCCTTTTAATGTGCAAATCAAGAATTTTCTCTTCACCTAAGTGGCAGGAACGAGACATGTTCTCCTTTCAAGTAATGAGGTACTCGACTCTGTTCGGATACTATTTGTTATGGTCTTCTCAATGTGCATATGTCACCTTTGCTTGGTGGATTGGTGTTTTGAAGCCCCGATTGTAGCACTAACTTTTGGAATCGACATCGGTCATTTGCATACTTTGTTCGAAACATTTTGATAATCCCGTGAACAGTTATTTGCAAAGTGATTGATTTATATCTAATGCGTGGGCTGAGAAAGAAGAAGGGCTAAGCTAAGCTAACCACTAGGTGAAGAACTGCAGGGTCTCCTATGTACATACTTTGTTCAAAACATTCCCATAATCCCGTAATGGTTATTTGCAAACTGATTAGCTTATATCTAATGTAATTTAATTCATCAGCGCCGTCTCAGAAATTAAACAAGAAGGGCTAAGCTAAGCTAACCACTTGGTGAAGAGCTGCGGGGTCTCCGACGTCCATTCTCACCCCGGAGACTCCCGCGTTATTGACCTGCAAAGGCAAAGCACGAGCCACTCACAATCCCAGCAGAAATGAGACCATCTGAGAAACCAGTCGAACAAGGTGCAAACCGGAAAGGAAGAACCAAGCCGTACCAGTATGTCCAGCCTGCCAAACCTATCCATGACGAAGTCCGCCAGACGAGCGGCGCTCGACGGCTCGCCGACGTCCAGCTGACAGAACACGACGTCCGACAGTCCGAGCCCTCGGAGCGCGTCGACCGCGGTGGCGCCCCGCTTCTCGTCTCTGGCCGTGAGGACGACCGTCGCGCCGCTGGACGCGAGCTGCCTGCACACCTCCAGCCCGATCCCTCTGTTGGCCCCTGTCACCAGGGCGACCCTGAGGATCGGAGAGCAGACGAGTTACGCGTACGTCCAGCACGAGCAAACGAGTTTGATTGAAGAGATTATTACTCCTACCTTCTGCAAGAGGAGCTGGTGGCGGCGCCTCCTTCCATGGCGTGGCCTCAGGAAGAGCTTCTGGCCTGCGCAAGACGGGAAAGAGGATCGAGTCGACATGATATGAGCGCCGGGCCTGGGGCAGAAACGGGTGGAAGGACGGAAGCCACGGCGCACTCAGTGCTATGCTCTGGAAGCAATCATCAACGGCGTCGCGCTCAATGGCTTGTCAGCCTACAAGCATATTGCCCACAGGCTACAGCTGACAGGGCAATCCCCTAAGCGAACCCTCCGTGCTGGAAAAGATGGTGACATCCACTGCGCCTTTGAATCTACATATTGCTGTTGCAGTTCTTTCTTCTCGTCTTGTGAGATGCAGAGTCCTTCCTCTGGTGATCAGTCTGTCACTCAACTCTAGGACTCTCGCGCGCTCACGTCCTTGCAAGAAGGCCTGCAGCGCCTTACAGCACTTCAACGAGCTTAAGAGATGTCGCCTTAGCTTATCTTGCAAAGTTCTATATCGGCGGTTCTGCACGCCCTGTTTACTTAACTGCAGAATCTAGAGTTGAAAGAAATCCAGAAACAGAGCGGAGGACAAAAAAGGGCAAAAGCAGTTCAACGATATTACGAGATGGATGGCGCCGAGCTTATTTTGTCAAGTTCCAAAACGGCACATGCTGTTTGCTTAACTGAGAGATGTACAGTTCAAAGAAAGCCCCAAACAGAGCAAAGACAACAAAAAGGGCAAACACTATCTCATCTAATATATCTCTTGGTTTACCAGAACAAATCGAATCATCAATCAAGGGCCAAGGCAGTCTAGCTTCAGTAGACATGGCATTCAATTACTGAAAGGAACACATCAAAAAGTTCGGTTCCCTTTTGTCTCACTTCTACATAGTATTGCACTTCGTCAGACGACCATCACCATCACCACCAATGGTATGAATTAACTACTGAAGTGCTTTCAGTTTAACGAAGGGCACACACGAGAAATCCGTTGATCGGGATAATAAGATAACCCAGCAAATAAATGCGACCACCTTCCTTTTGGATGGCTGGTTGTTGAAATATCGCCAAAAAAATACCTCCGATTGAATCTGCAGGTCAATGAGAACACAAAACTTGACCATCTGCCTTGTGGCTGGGATACGAAAAACGCCAGCCGTTTCTCTCTGGGTGAAACCATGTTGTACCAGATGATGACTGTGTTTCCTGGTGGTGAAGAACAAGGCCCTCAACATTTGTTTCCAAACCATTCAGACTGCAGCTGCCCTTTCACAAGCTTTATAGTAAAGCGTCTTCTGCACATAGAAGAGCATATATGCCTGGGAGCTTCTGACAGTATGCTCATCAACTCTGGTTACCCAGGCATCATCACATCTGTACCACTGATTGTTTAACCTCAGATATGTCACATAGTGGCCAGCATCTAGCTTACCACTATGCGTGATCACCGCAAATATTTCGAATTCTGAAGGCAATTCAGAAACTGCTTCAGAATCACAGGCTTCTGATGGAAATATGCGGTTTCCGTACCTACTTCTGAGGATGGAGGACGACAGGTAAGGTGTCATGTCAAGAGAAAAGGGGAACTGCAACGAGTGGTCAACCTTCCTTGACATCTTCTTAACTGTCGAATGCTCAAATCTCTTGATGTGAAAGCAGGAAACTAACGGAAGCCTCCGAATGGACATTTGCTTCAGGGACTCTTGCCTCTCCTTGCAACGTTCACAGAAGTACTTCTGTTCAGCATCTAGCCTCTCAGCCCTGGTAAACCGCTCCAAACATCTCATGAGTGTCGATACCTTGGAACTCATGCCAGCTACGTTTCTCTCGCCGTTGCGCGCATGCAGCTTTGGGTTTGCAACGCCGAGATAATTATTATGTCCAGAATCCAAGTCTAAAGAAATGTCCATGCAAGGTTCAAACGTTGTGGATGAGAACCCACAATTTGTGCAGGTGACATCTGATCTCAGGATACCAGAAAACACCCGGTGTGCAATGCAACAGTCTCCATCACCTATTATGAGCAAAAAATAGAAATCAAGGTTAGACAAAAAAATGTTGACTCAGTATTTTTGTAAAGATAAATCAGTCGAGTATGCAAAGAGTAAGACAAGAAAAGTAAAGTACATAACAACTCTTCTTTCTCCCCAAGGAATATTTTTATCAAGATAAATAATAGTCCAGCATATAAAAAGCAAGATAAGTAAAGCAGATCATCGCCAACAAAAAAAGACAATTACAGGAAGATGATTATTCTTTTCAAACTTCTTTTATTTCCTGTCCTCTGAAGTATGACAAACAACTAAGAACTAGTACATTGTGCAACTCATAAAAGACGGACCTCAAACAGGAAAGGATGTCCTAAATATGTGATTATCTTTAGAGCAATTTTGCAAAATTTTGGATAAGAGTGTTTAATTCAAATAGTAGAAAGAGAGAAGCTAACTACCTTGTTCATGTGATTTGTGCTGATCATCCTTTATATTTTCATGAATATGGTCAAGGATGGAGATAAAAAATTCATGTGCGTCCTGTTGCTCGTAGCTTGCAAGGTTTGTTGCATGCTGCCACCAGCTAAGAATCCAGAACGATAGTAATCAGAAGAAAATCAAGTACTTTCTTTCATAAACCAGAAGAAACAAATAGTGCGTCATATTTCCTGTGCAAGCCCATGTTCATCAAACAATATCAGCAGCAAAAAAGACTTCACATAGTCCTTACAAACATGAATTACTGTTTGAAAAATATAACTTCAGCTTAAGAAGATGCCTTAGGACATAGCACACGCACGATGTGAGGAGCAAAGGTATAAACAGTTTGTTCCAAGGAAAGTAAGAAACTTTTGATAGGACACAAAGAAGTATCAACAAGACTAGCAATAGCCTGTGTACCTACCACAGATGCTGCATATTTGACTACCTAAAAGCATACACTTAAACGAAGGAAAATTCAAAAGAATACATCAATAGAGAGTGTGCATGCTACCTTCACAACCAGTCAAACAAGTGACTTGACAGGAACTAACAGGTGCTCATGCATTTTATCACCTGACCAATAATTACAGTTCAGCGACCATTTATTAGGTAGGCATGCCAAAAGTACTTATATAATCATAAGAAGGCATTGCTATATATGCTCTATATACGAGGGCATTTCATCAAACAGGCCATATGCATGCTGTGCAACCATTTTCCATCCGTGGCAATACACACTGAGGACAGTTTGACCCTTTTAGCTACATATCTTTGCTAACATCATTCGATTCATGTTAAGCACACCTGCAATCTGCATGATCTAACTTCAAACATCTCCCTGGCATAGCATACAAACATCACACTACCATTTGCAGGAGGCTTTATACAATCTAGTGTCTCAAACAAGACCCACTGACCATACTTAACAGTACTTCAAAAAGCCATCTAACTAACGGCTTAACTTCCCCAATACAAAAGAGAGAACACGTTGCTAAAAATCACACAGCGACATCAACCAATGCAAATAGAGCGCGAGATCCGAACCTATAGAGGAACTTGGCGGGGCTGTAGGGCGTGCGCTCCCCAGAGAAGGTGGCAGAGTAGATCTCGTCGAGATCGCAAGCTAGGCACGCGGCCTTGGCCTCGGCATCCGTTGTACGGTGCCTCATGGGCGTGCGGCGCGGGCAGAGGAAGCGGTTGTGGCGATCCCCAAGGAAATAGTTCCGGAGCGGCGGCGCATGGAGGAGCGCCTGCAGCACGGAGTTCATGAAGCAGGTGTTGCCGAGGTTGTTGAGGCCGCGCAGGCCCGCGGGCTCGGCTGCGGAGGCGGAGGTGGTGGGATCGGCGGATCGCACGAGCGCGACCTCGGCCGGATCTGGCGCCCAGGCGCGGTAGTCGACGCGCCGGCGCTTGCGGGGGGCGGCGGGGGATGCGGATGGCGAGGCGGAGGTGGACGGGGGGTGGAGCGCGGTGGACTGGGCGAGGACGACGGCGTGGTCGAAGTCCGGGTCGTAGACCTGGTCCCCGCAGGCGGCGCAGAAGAGCTCGGCGCGGTCGACGTCGACGGCGATCTGGTGGCCCGGGGCGGGCGCGGAGGCGGCGTGGGAGGCGGCGTGCGAGGGGCAGAAGACGGCGGCGCAGGTGAGGCAGGCGTAGAGGCGGGCGGGGGGCGGGGCGGAGGCCAGGCAGGGGGAGCATCGGGGCACCTCGCGCGCGTCGCGGCGGATCTCGGGCCGGCCGAGCGGGCGCACGCGCAGGCAGCGCCGGAGGATGCGGAGCGGGCGAGAGGTGAGCCGGTGCGCGGCGAGGTGCGCGCAGGGGGGCGGCGCGGACGGGGTGGTCATCGGGGAGGGGGCGGCGGCGGAGTGGGGGTTTGGGCGGTGGGGAGCGGGGTATGGGGGTGGGGCGGTGGAGTGGCGGCTGGGGTGGTGCGGGGGGAGGTGGTGTGGTGGGGGTGGGGGTGGGGATGGTGGCGGCGGTGGAGATGGAGATGGATGGTGTGGATCATGGAGATGGAGTCAGGGCAGAAGCCATGGGTGGGTCGCTCTGGGTCGGGGCGGGGGAGGCGCTACTCGTGCACTGCGGGAGGGATCACGATCTGATTAGGTTCTTCTCGCCAATGCAGCTTTAGCTCAGTGTGAAGCTCGGGCACGTCACTCAACTACTCAAGCATGTTATCCTCAATATTACTCTGGTTGATCCGGTTTTAGAGCTAACATTATCGACATACTATGAGCAGTATACTAAGGTGACGTAGACGGGCTGTAAGAATTTAAATATTATAATTTCATTGAGTTGGATGAGGGAAGAAGAGAGAGAAGATAAGCAGACTGTAAATTTACAGCCAGCTATAACACGGGTTCCAACAAACTATGTAAGAGTGCATGATGGCCATGTGATACAAAAGTAGTATTTTCTTATATCCCACTATTATGCGTGTTGGCTATAAATATTATGGCAACATGGCATAGCCGTCAGTCGGCTATATTATTAACCATGCTCTAAAGCAGTTATGCTAGTGTATTTACTGTAGGGAGGCAAAGCTAGTGCTTCACCAATATAGCTTTTCTCCTTTTTTTTGCAGGGAGCTTCGATCATATACACTTTTTATTTCACTGCATTTTGGTTTGGGTTTCAACTAACCAATCATGGTGGGAAAGTATCCGGTGCTCCGAGCCTTGGGGTACTCCTGGTACTTCAATGTCAGTATATATATTTTTTATGTTTCAAAAAAATCTGAAAAAAAATATGAATGTTTACTATGAATGTGACTACAAGCCCTAAAAATTTCAAATCCAAACTTGAAACACACATTGAGAAACAAAAAAGTGAAATCTAACATGAATAGTGCAAAGAAGAGACAAAAGAAACATTGACACTATTCTTCTCTTTTTGTTTCTCAATGTACTTTTGATTTTGGATCTGAAATTTTTAGGGGATGTAGTGACATTCTTTGTGAACATTCTCATTTTTTCCGGAATTTTTTGAAATATTTAAAAATATTTTTTGACATTGGAGCAGTAGGAGTACCCTAAGGTTGGGAGCATTGGATACTTTCCCCAACCATGGTAGTGCAGTTTACTACTTCCTCTGTACGTTGATGTAAGATATTTTAAACTGTCAAAATGTCTTGCATTATTGTACAGCTAAAACCAAACAAAGTCATTGACGCTACAAAGACAGCTTACTACCAAAACAACCACTTCAGCAAAAAAAATTATGTTATCCACCTTAAGACTCTGATCTATTAAAAAGAGGGGGTAGTAGAAGAGAGTTACCCAGTTAATTTGCAGAAACCAAAGCAAAAAAAAACATTACAACACACCCACAATAAGGGAACTTCGGCTAACTTGGCTACCCACGAGACCCACGCACATCATCGAGTAGAGGGCACCTTCGACTTCGAGGTTGCTTACAATGTCGTCGTCATCACTTTTTCCTGAGCAAGCGACTCCAACTTCACTGCGGACGACCCATCAAGACCCCATCGAACGAATGACACACGAGAACTCTATAGGCCTATGCCAAACAACCAGCCATACTACAGCTCAGGGGCTGGTCCTTAAGAGCATGCGCACGAAGACTTACCGACTGTCATCGGCAAGGGAAAACTGGCTCTGATATGTGAGCGGCGACAATGGCTCGTTCTGAAGTTCACAGCGACTACTCTATGATCCTGGGACCTCGATGCATTTTTTCTATTATGTTTTGGGATGCTTTGTAGTTTTGGTAAAAAATTATAATAAATCTAAGTCCATTTTGAAAGGAAAAATAGATTCAAGTTTTGGATCATTAGTATTGGGCCAATGGCCTAGGTTCCACCCCCTCACACATAACATCTTCAACTTTAACTTAGTAATAACTACACCCTCTTGAACCACCAAAACATCTTACATTTAGAAATATAGATAGTATTATTTGTTCATGTTGGCCGATGCCGTAGAACCAAACCCCCTCCCACGCACACTCCGGAACAGCTAAAGCATCCTTCCTAAGAGCATCTACAATTAGACCCCTCAAAGTGCCCTCATATGTGCGGGCGGACAACCGGCACAGGTCCAGACATGAGAGAAGAAAAATGCCATCCAACTGGACCCAAAAGTCGTGCTCATATGTCTGGATGTCCATGAACCCTCAAACTCAATCCATATGTCATGGATGATACGAGGGTGTCCGGGCGTCGGAACCACATCATCTCCTTCTTTATTCATTTGTTCTCTTCATCTCTCTGTTCCCACCAATCATATGCATTTGACCCAATAATTTGAGAAACATGACTGCATGCACGGACAAATGAGGGTTCAAGATGGATAGTTCGAATGATGTCCGAAAATGTTCGTGGACATATAAGGCAGAAATATCTGCGGGCATATAACTGCTGGATTTGCACATTATAGGTGTTTTCATGTGATTGTAGATGCTCTAAACTCACCTAATCATCTGCCTGCACCACCCCTGGTTGCATAGATGCATCAAGCCTCACATGTCACCAATATCTCAACGTTAGAGCATCTACAACCGGACGTAGCTAATCTTGTCTCCTATATGTCAGTGAATGCTTTTGGGCGTGTTCGAGATAGTAATCGGCCACCCTTCAAATGCATGTGCCCAAATCTGTGCACCTCAAATCCGCCCGCAAATCCATGCAACGTGAACGAAACTGAAAGTGCGTTATATCGACTAGAGGGGGGGTGAATAGGCGATTTTTATGAAAGTCTTCAAAACGTGGGAGTTATGAAGACAAACAGCAAAGATTTTGCCTATTACTATGCAGCGGAAGTTAGATTACACTAGGCAAGCCATGGTCAAGTATTCAATAGAGTGAAAGCACAAAGACAAACAGCTGCAGTGTAATAAGGATCAGGTAGGAAGAAGTTATGAAGCCAAACAGATCATGCATTCACGTTGTGAAGACAAAAAATAGAGCAAGCATGCAATGGCTTCACAATGAGTAACAATAAGAAAAAGGAAGTGAAGATGAAACCGGTGACTCGTTGAAGATAATGATGTGTTGGACCAGTTCCAGTTGCTGTGACAATTGTACGTCTGGTTGGAGCGGCTAGGTATTTAAACCTTAGGACACACAGTCCCGAACACCCAGTCCTGAACACGCAGCTCAGGACACCAAGTCCTCACCGTATTCTCCTTGAGCTAAGGTCACATAGTCCTCGCCCAATCACTCTGGTAAGTCTTCAAGGTAGATTCCCAAACCTTCACAGATTTCGTTCACTGGCAATCCACAATGTCTCTTGGATGCTCTGAACGCGACGCCTAACCGTCTGGAGGATTCACAGTCCTCAAGTGTAATAAGTCTTCAGATCACACAGACAAGAAGACTTAAGTGATGCCCAATGTTCTCTGGCTCTGGGTGGTTAGGGCTTTTCTCCTCGCTAGGAATTTTCTCTCAAAGGCTTCGAGGTGGGTTGCTCTCAAACGACAAAAGCCGTGCACTGAAATCTGAGCAACCAACCGTTTATGGTTGTAGGGGGTGGGCTATTTATAGCCACTTGGCAACCCGACCTGATTTGTCCGAAATGACCCTAGGTCACTAAGGAACTGACACGTGTCTCAACGGTCAGATTTCAAACTCTCATGGCAACTTTACTTGGGCTACAAGCAAAGCTGACTTGTCCGGCTCTGGACAAGATTCACTCTCATTGTCTTCACTCGAAGACATAGGTTTTTGGTTTAGGCATCACTTCAGTCATTCTGACTGGTTCTCCTGGACCCCACTTAACAGTACGGTGGTTCCTATGACTCAATCACAAAAGAAAAAGAACTACGAAAGATCTAAGTCTTCGAGCTCCATAGGCTTCATAACGTGTCTTCTTTTGTCATAGTCTTCAATGTGAATATCTTCATATACCACCTTTGGCTTCAATGTCTTCATACATTTTTAGGGGTCATCTCTGGTAGTAAAACCGAATCAATGAGGGACTTCTACCTGTGTTATCCTGCAATTCTCACAAACACATTAGTCCCTCAACTAGGTTTGTCATCAATACTGCAAAACCAACTAGGGGTGGCACTAGATGCACTTACAATCTCCCCCTTTTTGGTGATTGATGACAAACTAGTTGAAGTTTTCGACGGGGAATATAGTCTGTGAAATTGTAAAGGATAAGGAATTGTCTTCATAAGTTTCAAGGGCTCCCCCTGAAGATGTGCATATAAGCTAATTTGCTTTTGGAATGCAAATGCACATGGCAGGTTGTACTTGTGGAGATCCAATTTAGCTTATGATGACAATCCACTATGCATGTGAAAGTATATGAAGATAATGACATGCATAATGGAAAATGGACGTCTGCAGAATGAGATAAGTGCGGAATTTATCGTCGCACATGCGAAATTTATCTTCGCAAACAGGGTGGCAAACAAGTAGCAGACGACCATCGAGTTTTAGTGTTACAACTCAAAGAACCAAATGAAGCAAAAACGAGAGTTGTAAGCACGAAGCAAAATATAGCAAAACATAAAGCACCCGCCCATATGGACCCGCTTGAAGACTATCAACCCATATGCTTCTCCCCCTTTTGTCAGCAAGGACCAAAAAGGTTTGAAGACATAGAGTGTCTACTCGTTCCCAGGAGCAGCAGGGTCGTTGGAGGTGTTTGGCGGTGCAGAAGAGCTTGGAGGTGCTGAAGCAGGTGGCGGTGATGTAGCATCGTCTTCTTCATCAATGATTCTGGCAGTGACTGTGGCAGCAGATGAAGAAAACTCAGAGTCTTCAAGTGATGGTGTGTTGCGCATCACAGCCCTTCTAGGAGGTGTGGTGTCAAACTTGAATCGCTCAGTGAAGCCATCCTCTTCAAGTTCAGCTTTAGTACACATCATTGATAGCCCTTTCCATGTATGATGACAGGTTTCATGAGTGACGAAAGCATTCTTGGTGGCAAGATTTCGAAGACGATTAACATCCATTGAGGCTTTTCATCTGACGCTTTAGCCAGTCGTGATGCCTATCTTGTTTTTGATGAAGGGCCACAAGAAGCTCTCGGTTATTGAGAACACGAGCGCGCTTCTTGGGTCTGGAAGCAGTTGCACTATCAGTGGCTTCAGTTGAAGTGGGGTGTGGCGCACGTGTAGTGCCAGCCAAAGGATACACCCTGGAGATGGCTTCAACACCTTCATTGTTTTGAGTGAAGCTCTGGTGTTCTGCATTCTGAAGACTCAAAGGTTGCTTGGCAGGCTCAGGATATATAGCTTCAGCAGAGGTATCCACATCTGGCAAGAAGATCCGATGGTTGCGGGCTGAGGGCTGATATGAGATCGCAGAGTGAAGCTTGATCAGTCTCATTACCCAAGGAGCATAGAACTTTAAACCAAACAGATCTGAGCCTGATGCAGCGAGTTGGCGTATGAAGAAATCCTGTGCGTTGAAGCATTTGCCATGAAGGATACAGAATATCAGAGTCTTCATTGCACCCTCGATCTTGGCATTTGGAGAGTGTCCTTTAATAGGCCAGAGAGTCCACCGGATAATGTGATAGATGGTTCTGGGCAGGTACTCAAAGTCTTCAACGAAGAACTCTGTTGGATAAGGAGCATCGTGGGGCAATGGCTTCATCATGGAGAGCATCTGACTCATATTTGGTTCAGGCCTCTGGAATATGCTCTCAAGAGCTTCAGTGTGTAGTGGACATCCTTCCTCGAAGAGTTCGCCAGGAGTGGGTAGGCCGGTGAGCTCAATGATATCGAATGCATTGGCTTCGTGATGGACATTGCCGGTCATCCACTCCAGGGCCCAAGTCTTCGGATCTCTGTTGTATCCTTTGATGTGTAGGGTGGCATAGAATTGCAACAGAAGCTCTTCATTCCAGTGCTCTTCATCAGTTATAAACTGCAGCAGACCCACTTGCTTGAAGCAATCCAGCGCTTCCTCTAAGCAGGGCAAACCAGCAATGGCTTCAACATCAAGGCGCTTGTGCGGGAAGATGCGACCTTGGTTGTATAGGATGCATGAATAGTAGTTGCGCTGAGGATAGCTCCAGAACCTATCTGATGAAATCCTTTCCCTTGAATAGGGGTTCTTGGAGCTGTTGAAGAACGTATTGTCTGCCTTGAAGCTATTGATGTCAAAGGAGCCAGGTGCTGATGCAGGACCTGGGAACCTTGGCAGCCTTGGGACTGGCTTCTGGACATGAGGCCTGTGCTCAACATGGTAATCAAATTGAGGACCTGCAGCAGACTCAGGAACAGAAGTGTCTGGATCAGTAGCTTCGCTGTCTGCTGAAGCTTTTGGTGGGAAGGGCTCCACATTGGCTTCAGTGTTGGTTGTGGCAGCCTCAACATTTTCAGCCTCCGCTTGACTAGCTGGAGGGTCAGTCACAAGCACGTTCTCCTGGAGAACTGCTTCTTGGTGGAGCATAGGAGTAGGCTCTTGTGGTGCGTCTTCTGTGGCTGATGCAGCCGGAATGTCTTCAGCATAGAGTTGAGGCCTTGGACCTTTGCGAAGCCTGCGGAATGCAGACGACGCCTGTGGGGTTGGAGTGGGCTGGGCCTCATTGTCTTCTTCCTCTTGAGGGCGATCCGCCCATGACGCATCTTGTGCAATTGGCGTCAGAGGATGACCAATGCTGATGAGCTCGCTTTGTTCATACTGAGGAAGGGCTGCATCATCTTGTACATTGTCCTAATGACCAATGTCTTCAGCAGCAATGGGGTCGGCTGCTGGTATGTCTTCAGCTTCAGGAGCCTCTGTGGAAGCAGGCTCATGAACTGTCAGTTGTCGTTCTGCATTGGGGTGAACCATAGAGATAGGTTCAACTATCAAGGGCTCTGTGGAAGCAGCCCGAGATTTCTTGATCTTTCGCTTCTTCTTGCTGGGGCAGTAGGAGAGGCTTCAGAGCTTTTCCTCTTCCTGGCTTCAGCCTCAGCAGTTCTTGTCTTCTTGAGCTCTGAAGCTGTTGACCGGCTCTTTGGCTTCGAGCCAGTCGTTGTAGTTGGGAAGACAATTGGAACTGCTTCTTGCCTAGGTGCCTCTGGTTCAGCCATAGCAGGCTTCTTCTTCTTCTTCGTGGCCATATTGGAGTCGATGCCAGGACGCCCAAGTGCCTTGCGCTTCTCAGCCTCATTGTAGGCTTGTACACATCTTTCAGCCAGAGACTTCATCCGCTCACGTGAGCCCTGAGCTTCCGCACGCTTCTTCAGAAAGTTTTCCTTGATCTCATGCAACATGGTCTTGAAGCTCTTCACTTCTTGCACGCTGAGCTTGGCCATATTCTTCTTGAACTGAGCCTTTTCATGATCAATTTTCTGCTTCAGTTCAACAATGCGCTGGGCAATGGCAAGTTCTGAAGCAATTGCGCCTTGGAAGGCGACGCTGAGGCCAACAGGCAGCTGCAGATCTTCGAAGCTGATGTTTGGTGTGGCAAACCATTCGTCGATGAAGTTGTGGATGATGGCGACATCAAAGAGAGGCAAATTGTTGAAGATTTCAGCTTCTTCTTTGCTCTTGATGAGCTGCTCTAGAGCGTCATCTCCAAGATCTTCATCACTTGACAGATCAATGGCTTCGCTGTGCAGAATGGCAGCAGCTGTGAGCTCTTTGCCGGTGTGTGGCTGAGGCACCTTGGCCTTCTGGGACTTGGAGACGCGGGATACGTCTTCAGACTGCACACTGTCTTCAGGAGGTGCAGTTGCCAATGGCTTCGCCCTTGAGATTTTTTGATGAAGGGGCTGGTTTTGAAGCTTTTGGCTTCTTCGACTGCTTTGGCTTCGGTACAGCAGGAGCTTCATCAGACTCAGAGTCAACTGGAGGGTCATTCATGGCAGTCCCTTGGACTAAGACGCGGGTGATGAGGCCCTCAAGATTGGCATACAAACCGATGATATTGGGTTCTGCGTAGCGTGTGCCATCTGCCCTTGGTGCTGAGGGACCAGGGTTGAAGTCTAACCCCAACTTCTTCTTGTTCTACTTCGCTGATTGTTGGGCAAACTGGAAGTTGCGCTTGAATAGATTGTCGTCACGACACCAGAGTAGTGACGACGGATGTGCACCATCAGGCTGTGGCCCACGAACCATACATGGATAGAAGCTTTGAGCAATAGCTTCATCTCTGGACCTGGGTACAAGGTTTTTGTATAAGATGTCTCCCCACGGTCTTTTGATGGCACTTTTCTCAGCATACTCTTGGGTTGTGAAGCGGTATTTGAACCATTGTTCAGCCCAATAGCGTCGAATCCATTGGATTCGGGTCTTGCGCTGCCCATAATTCTCTTCAGGATCTGTTTTATACATTTTTGCCAGGTCTTCAGGCAGATCTTTGGAAGTTCCTTCACGTTGCTGTCTGCCCCCCTTCCTTGCTGCTGCTTCTGAAGCCATAAACTTTAACTTGAAAGGCTTCAAAACTTTCAAAGGCTTCAAAGGCTTTCTTTTGCTGGACCAACAGGAACTGGCTTCAGGAGAATTTATGTGATGCTGTAGGAATTCTGCAAATGAATGCAGACTATGAGAACCGAAGGATTCTCCCAAGGACATGTACCTGTGACAGCATTAAAGTGCGAGGGAAGGGGAAGAGGTCATATGCATTCTCAGAAGGTTTTGAAGATTAATCAGTTTAGAAGACATTGACCTCATCATGCGAAGACATTCACTCATAGATAAGAAGTTGGTTCCAGATTTGTACGAACCCACAGATCAGTACAAGTGAGGAATCTAACTACTTCATGAAGCACAAGTGAATATACTAGGCATGTTATGAGATGCAGATTGAGAGATCTAACTTGTGTGAAGAGAAACTTCTTATGGTAGAAAGTGACAGAACCATGAGATCAAAAGGGGCTGTAAAAAGAAGTTTTATTTACCACACTTGGAACTGCTAGACGGAGTGGGAGATGATGCCGAGCAGTTCAGTCCTCCGTGCCCTAACTTGGCGACGGAAGACACCTACGGCGACAGCGGAGAGAACGATGTCCGCGGTCGGCGTGAGGACGGCGTCGGAGAGGTTGCGGCAGCGAAGCGCTTCGTCGCCGGCGTCGTCGAGAGCTAGCGGTGGCGCTAGGGTTCATGCGAGGGTGGAAGAAGGAGATAATGACCGCGGTAAGTGTGAATTTATAGGCACAGGGGCGGCACTGTGCTATTACACAGGTGCCCCTGGCGATTCGCATCTGAGAAATGCGTGGCCTGTTTGCGGAAGTTTGGGGTTTGTTCCACTTCCCACGCACGCCTGGATTGTCGGGCGGTCGTTCCTGTTTCTCCAGATTTTATGTGGAGGAATGAGCATTGAAAACGGACTTTATGATTGTCTCTATATCTTCTGCTGACAAGGACGCAGTGAAGACATTCGACAGTTTCAATAGAATGCATATGACTTGGAGAGATAGAATTTGAGATAGAGAGCATAGAGAGATTAGGGTCCGATCACATTCACTTAGTTCAAAAGATTCAACCAAGAAGACATAGCTATAAGTGAATGCTGTAGAGGACAGAACACTAGTATGTATACATCTATATAATCAATGTAGTGAAGATAATCATGAAGACATGTTGAGTTCGAAGCCAAACCAAAAGTGAAGATATTGCAAGGTAACGCCATGAGTGAAACACTTCAAAATAGAACGTTTGGTGGTGGCGTTACCCACCGTATAGGAAGTATTAGACCCAGACACGGCGCACAATTATCGTGGCGTTCCGAAGTCAAATTCCAAATTAATGAATTCACACTTAGAATGTATGTCTTCATTGATTGAAGATATACTTTACTTTGTGCATTGCACATCTAAGTCATCATATGCATAAGTGTTAGGATGTGTGCCTGATCACAGGACATTTGAGGATTCCAGGATATTTAGCTCACACCGTAACTTGCAAAATCTCTTCTCATCCAAGGGCTTGGTGAAGATATCTGCCAATTGTTCTTCAGTGTTGACGTGTATGATATCAATGTCTTCCTTCACAACATGATCTCTGAGAAAGTGATGACGAATTTCAATGTGCTTTGTCTTCGAGTGCTGAACTGGGTTGTTGGCAATCTTGATAGCACTTTCGTTGTCGCAGTAAAGTGGTACTTGCTTCAGATGAATGCCATAATCCTTGAGTGTTTGCTTCATCCACAGAAGCTGAGCGCAGCAAGATCCAGCAGCAATGTATTCAGATTCAGCAGTGGAGAGAGATACACAGTTCTGCTTCTTTGAAGACCAACATACAAGTGATCGTCCCAGAAAGTGACATGTGCCTGATGTAGACTTGCGATCAACTTTGTCACCAGGATAATCAGCATCCGAAAATCCAACCAAATCAAACTCTGAGCCCTTTGGATACCATAATCCTAGAGTTGGGGTGTGAGCCAAATATCAAAGAATTCGCTTCACAGCTAAGTGATGTGACTCCTTTGGTGCCGCTTGAAATCGAGCACACATGCAAACACTAAGCATAATATCTGTCCTAGATGCACATAAATAAAGCAAAGAACCAATCATGGAGCGGTATACCTTTTGATCGAACTCTTTACCATTGTCGTCAGGACCTAGATGATGTTTGGCTGGCATTGGTGTTGTGAAGCCTTTGCAGTCTTGCATACCGAACTTCTTCAGGCAATCTTTGAGATACTTCTCTTGAGATATGAAGATGCCATTGCGTTGTTGTCGTACTTGAAGACCAAGGAAGAACTTCAGCTCCCCCATCATGGACATCTGATATTGCTCTTGCATCATATATCCAAACTCTTCACTGTACTTCTGATTGGTGCAGCCGAAGATAATGTCATCCACATATATTTGGCACACAAATAGTTCACCATCATATGTCTTCATGAAAAGAGTGGGATCTAGGGAACCAGGTATGAAGCCTTTGCTCTTCAGGAAATATTTGAGTGTGTCATACCAGGCCCTAGGGGCTTGTTTGAGGCCATACAGTGCCTTGTTGAGCTTGTATACCATGTTAGGATGTTTTGGATTTTCAAAGCCAGGTGGTTGTGCAACATACACTTCTTCTTCAATCTTGCCATTGAGAAAGGCACTTTTCACATCCATTTGATATAGAAGTATGTTATGATGATTTGCATAGGCCAGCAGTATGCGTATGGCTTCAAGCCTAGCCACAGGAGCAAATGTTTCATCGAAGTCAATGCCCTCCACTTGAGTATATCCTTGAGCAACGAGACGAGCTTTGTTTCTGACAACTTGACCATGCTCATCTTGCTTGTTGCAGTATATCCATTTGGTGCCTATTATGTTGTGCTTCCGTGGATCAGGACGCTTGACCAGTTCCCATACATTATTCAGCTCAAACTGTTGAAGCTCTTCTTGCATAGCTTGAATCCATTCAGGTTCCATGAAGGCTTCTTCAACTTTCTTAGGTTCTGATATTGATATGAATGCGAAGTGCCCACAGAAATTTGCTAGCTGAGTTGCCCTTGAACGAGTGAGTGGACCAGGTGCATTGATGCTGTCAATTATTCTATCAATCTGCACTTCATTGGCAACACGAGGATGTACAGGGCGAAGACTTTGCTCTTGCTGATCTGTGTTGTTGTTGGGAGGAATGTCTTCAGGCTGAGCATTGTCTTCATGTTGATCAGGTGCTGAGATGATAAGTTCTTCTTCAGGATGAGCTTCAGAAGGTATAATCTCTCCAGTTCTCATAAGCTTGATTGATTCACTAGCTGGAACTTCATCTAGCACATTTGGCAGTTGCTCTCTTTGTGAACCATTTGTCTCATCGAACCGCACATCCACTGTTTCAACCACTTTGTAATGAAAGAGATTGAAGACTCTGTAGGAGTGCGAATCCTTTCCATATCCAAGCATAAATCCCTCATGTGCTTTTGGTGCAAACTTTGAGGTGTGGTGTGGGTCCTTGATCCAGCACCTTGCGCCAAATACTCTGAAGTAACTGACATTTGGCTTCTTGCTAGTTAGGAGTTCATAAGATGTCTTGTTCAGAAGCTTGTGAAGATAAACACGATTGATTGTATGGCATGCAGTGTCAATGGCTTCAGTTCAGAATTTTCTTGGAGTCTTGTATTCATCTAGCATTGTTCTGGCCATCTCAATGAGTGTTCTGTTCTTGCGTTCGACGACGCCATTCTGCTGTGGCGTGTACGGAGCTGAGAATTCATGTGTGATGCCCAAGGTATCAAGGTATGTATCAAGGCCAGTGTTCTTGAATTCAGTGCCATTGTCACTTCTGATGTGTTTTATCTTGGCGCCAAAATTGTTCATAGCACGATTAGCGAAGCGTCTGAAGACATCCTGCACTTCAGTCTTGTAAAGGATTATGTGCACCCAAGTATATCTAGAGTAATCATCAACAATGACGAAGCCATAGAGGCAAGCAGTAGTAGTAAAAGTTGAGTAGTGAGTGGGGCCGAAAAGATCCATGTGGAGCAGTTTGAAGGGTTGAGTAGTAGTCATGATTGTCTTCGAAGGATGTTTTGCCCTTGTCATCTTCCCTGCTTCACAAGCACCGCATAAGTGATCTTTCTTGAACTTGACGCCCTCGATGCCTATGACATGCTTCTTCTTCGCAAGGGTGTGGAGGTTCCTCACGCCAGCATGCCGAAGCCTCCGATGCCAAAGCCAGCATTCTGAAGCTTTTGCAAGAAGACATACTGCAAGTTGTGGCCCTGCTGAGAAATCTACCACGTACAGATCATCTTTTCGATACCCTTCAAACACTAGAGACTTGTCAGATTCCATTAGTACTAGGCAACGATATTTTCCAAACATTACGATCATGTTCAAATCGCAAAGCATTGAGACAGACATTAAGTTGAAGCCAAGGGATTCAACAAGCATGACTTTATCCATGTGTTGATCCTTTGAGATTGCAACTCTACCTAGACCCAATACCTTACTTTTACTAGTGTCAGCAAATGTGATGTGGCTCTTGTCGGATGGACGTAAGGTTGAGTCCATAAGAAGGCTTCTTTTGCCAGTCATGTGATTTGTACACCCACTGTCAATAATCCATTCTGAAGACTTTGAAGACGCTGGTGTCGTACCCTACAGTGCAGTTAGGGGGATAGGCTTCACGAAGAGAATTGTGAAGCAAAAACATTTGACAAACCAGTGGGTTATGAAAACTTAGATCCAAATTAGGACTAATAGGGAGAGTAGCATGCGATTCAAGAACGAAGTACATAATGATGCCATTCGGGCATTTTATCTTGCTCCCTACAAGATTTTTAAGGTCCCCAGCAATAGCGTCAGAAGATTTTGTTTTTCTGCTGGAGACCTTTCCCTGCAAAAGAGAGTTAAGCTTTCTTAACCACCCACATCTTCAAGGGTGGCTTAGAAGCAATAAGTCTAAGTGCAGTATCTGAGAATTTTGGCTTTGAAGCCTTAGCAAACAGTCTTGCAGGTGGACAATAGTACTCATAAGAATAAGCAGAATAATTTTTGGTCATATGAACATGACGGTTTGATGAACCGCTCTCATATTCATATGCCTGAGTATGGTTTCCCTGCAAAACATTTGCATTAGTGTGACTTAGGTGAGTCCTCTGTTTGTATGAAGCCTTTGGACCGTATGAAGCCTTTGGTCTGAGGTTTGTCTTCTTCAAGTGAGGTGCCATGAAGACATTCACAGGAAGATTTTCCAGACACTTTTTCGGAACCCAGATCTTCTTCATAGGCGGTCCATTCCTGCAGTTAGTACCAATGTACCTGGCAAACACTTCACCATTCTGATTCTTAAACAGTTTATAGTTTGCATCAAAGGATTCATCAATGATAATGGGGTTAGTACAAGTGAAGCCAGATAAATTGGTTGGATCTGCTGAAAATTCCTTTGCAGCAACCCATGTGGTTTTGGGGTACTACTCAAGTTTCCAGTAAGAGCCATCTGCATTTATTTTCCTTGCGAACCCAACACCCTCTTTCCTAGGGTTTCGGTTCAGAATCTGCTTCTTGAGGACATCACATAATGTCTGATGTCCTTTAAGACTTTTGTACATCCCTGTTTCAAGAAATGTCTTCAACCTAGCATTCTCATCAGCAATAGCAGTGGTATCCTCAACAGAGGGGTTAGTTACCACATCAACAGTTGAAGATATTGCAGCAGCAGTAGCAGTGGAACATTCAGCAACAGAAGTAGCATTATCACGCTCAATGCATTTAAGACATGGTGGTTCAAATCCTTCCTGAGCGGAACTGATCTATTCGGCGCGAAGTGACTCGTTTTCCTTTTGAAGATCTTCATGAGCCGCTCTCAATTTCTCAAGTTCTTGCTTCCTTTGAAGATAATCATAGGAAAGCTTTTCATGAGTTGTTGAGAGAGTATCAAGACGATCTTCAAGTTCCTGATACTTAATGTGAAGATTTTTTATGTCTTCAATTAAGGATTCAGATCGAGTCATTTCAGCACCCAACAGATCATCGCTTCTGTCTAGCAGTTTTTGAATATGTTCCATAGCTTTCTGTTGTTCAGTTGCAATTTTAGCAAGTGTTTTGTAGCTGGGTTTTGAATCACAGTCAGAGTCATCGTCACTAGATGTTTGATAGCGAGTAGTGCGTGTGATTACCTTGGCACCGCGTGCCATGAAGCAGTAGGTAGGAGTGGAGTCGTTCTTATCATTTGCATCAGTGTCGGTGATGAAGTCATTGTCTTCAGTGTTGAAGATGGACTTGGCGACGTATGCTGTAGCCAGACTCGCAATGCCAGAATCAGACTCCTCCTCAGATTCCACCTCTGCCTCCTCAGAAGCGGACTCCTCCTCTGAATCCATTTCCTTGCCAACAAACGCACGTGCCTTGCAAGATGAGCTCTTCTTGTGTGATGAAGACTTTGAGGAAGACTTGGAAGAAGACTTTGAGTATTTCTTCTTCTTCTTGTCGTCAGAATCATATTCCTTGCTCTTCTTCTTCCTTCTGTTCTCATTGTCCCACTGTGGACACTCAGAGATGAAGTGCCCAGTTTTCTTGCACTTGTGACATGTTTTCTTCTTGTAGTCATGAGCAGAAGCTTCATCATTCCTTGAGCTTGATCGTGAAGATTTTCTGAAGCCTTTCTTCTTGGTGAATTTTTGGAACTTCTTCACTAGCATTGCAAGTTCCCTTCCAATGTCTTCAGGATCATCAGAACTGCTGTCAGATTCTTCTTCAGATGAGGAAACAGCTTTTGCCTTCAAGGCACGAGTTCGCCCATAGTTTGGACCGTAGATATCTCTTTTCTCAGAAAGCTGAAACTCATGTGTGTTGAGCCTCTCAAGTATGTCAGACGGATCGAGTGTCTTGAAATCAGGACGTTCTTGATTCATCAGGGCTAGGATGTCAAACAAACTATCAAGTGATCTCAGCAGCGTCTTGACGATTTCATGTTTGGTGATCTCAGTGGCGCCGAGGGCTTGAAGCTCATTTGTGATGTCAGTGAGCCGGTCAAATGTGTGCTGGACATTCTCATTGTCATTTCGCTTGAAGCGGTTGAAGAGGTTGCGAAGAACACTGATTCTCTGATCTCTCTGGGTTGAGATGCCTTCATTGACCTTGGAGAGCCAGTCCCAGACCAGCTTGGATGTCTTCAAGGCACTCACACAGCCATACTGTCCTTTTGTCAGATGACGACAGATGATATTTTTGGCAGTAGAGTCCAGTTGAGTGAACTTCTTGACATCAGCAGCAGTGACACCTTCTCCAGCCTTGGGAACGCCGTTCTCGACGACATACCATAGGTCGACGTCAATGGCTTCAAGATGCATGCGCATCTTATTCTTCCAGTAGGGATATTCAGTTCCATCGAAGACGGGGCACGCAGCGGAGACTTTGATTATCCCTGCAGTCGACATAGCTAAAACTCCAGGTGGTTAAACCGAATCACACAGAACAAGGGAGCACCTTGCTCTGATACCAATTGAAAGTGCGTTATATCGACTAGAGGGGGGTGAATAGGCGATTTTTATGAAAGTCTTCAAAATGTGGGAGTTATGAAGACAAACAGCGAAGATTTTGCCTATTACTATGCAGCGGAAGTTAGATTACACTAGGCAAGCCATGGTCAAGTATTCAATAGAGTGAAAGCACAAAGACAAACAGCTGCAGTGTAATAAGGATCTGGTAGGAAGAAGTTATGAAGTTATGAAGCCAAACAGATCATACATTCACGTTGTGAAGACAAAAGATAGAGCAAGCATGCAATGGCTTCACAATGAGTAACAGTAAGAAAAAGGAAGTGAAGATGAAACCGGTGACTCGTTGAAGACAATGATGTGTTGGACCAGTTCCAGTTGCTGTGACAACTGTACGTCTGGTTGGAGCAGCTAGGTATTTAAACCTTAGGACACACAGTCCCGGACACCCAGTCCTGAACACGCAGCTCAAGACACCAAGTCCTCACCGTATTCTCCTTGAGCTAAGGTCACATAGTCCTCGCCCAATCACTCTGGTAAGTCTTCAAGGTAGACTCCCAAACCTTCACAGACTTCGTTCACTGGCAATCCACAATGTCTCTTGGATGCTCTGAACGCGACGCCTAACCGTCTGGAGGATTCATAGTCCTCAAGTGTAATAAGTCTTCAGATCACACAGACAAGAAGACTTAAGTGATGCCCAATGTTCTCTGGCTCTGGGTGGTTAGGGCTTTTCTCCTCGCTAGGAATTTTCTCTCAAAGGCTTCGAGGTGGGTTTCTCTCAAACGACAAAAGCCGTGCACTGAAATCTGAGCAGCCAACCGTTTATGGTTGTAGGGGTGGGCTATTTATAGCCACTTGGCAACCCAACCTGATTTGTCCGAAATGACCCTGGGTCACTAAGGAACTGACACGTGTCTCAACGGTCAGATTTCAAACTCTCATGGCAACTTTACTTGGGCTACAAGCAAAGCTGACTTGTCCGGCTCTGGACAAGATTCGCTCTCATTGTCTTCACTTGAAGACATAGGTTTTTGGTTTAGGCATCACTTCAGTCATTCTGACTGGTTCTCCTGGACCCCACTTAACAGTACGGTGGTTCCTATGACTCAATCACAAAAGAAAAAGAACTACGAAAGATCTAAGTCTTCGAGCTCCATAGGCTTCATAACGTGTCTTCTTTTGTCATAGTCTTCAATGTGAATATCTTCATATACCACCTTTGGCTTCAATGTCTTCATACATTTTTAGGGGTCATCTCTGGTAGTAAAACCGAATCAATGAGGGACTTCTACCTGTGTTATACTGCAATTCTCACAAACACATTAGTCCCTCAACTAGGTTTGTCATCAATACTCCAAAACCAACTAGGGGTGGCACTAGATGCACTTACAGAAACTATGTATATGATCATAACAAACAAGACAACAAACGAATATAAGTCAACAAAATTGCATATAGTCATAGATAAACATCACAGTTCACTTGACGAAACGATGTTCATCGCTAAACGGACACAGATCTACTAAAGTAACTTAATAACTAAACAGAGACTGTAGGGCGGAGGAAATCACCATTTCCTCGCTGGGCCTTCCCCTTGCGGTCGCCGGTGTGTCTGTACCCCTCTGTGTAGGCGTCAACGGTAGGAGGGGCGTCGTCATCGGAGCTGGAGCCATGGGACCACAGGAGAGATCAGAGTCTTCATCAAAGGAGATGATGTCGTCCATCCTCTAAACGCGTGCTCCTGCGCTTTCGCCTGTAGGTGTTGGGTAACGCAGTAATTTCAAAAAAATCCTACGCACACGCAAGATCCATCTAGGTGATGCATAGCAACGAGAGGGGAGAGTGTTGTCTACGTACCCTCGTAGACTGTAAGCGGAAGCACTATGACAACGTGGTTGATGTAGTCGTACGTCTTCACGATCCAACCGATCCTAGCACCGAAGGTACGGCACCTCCGCGATCTGCACACGTTCATCTCGGTGACGTCCCACGAACTCTAGATCCAGCTGAGGTTGAGGGAGAGTTTCGTCAGCATGACGGCGTGATGACGGTGATGGTGAAGCTATCGGCGCAGGGCTTCGCCTAAGCACTGTAACAATATGACCGAGGTGGACATATGTGGAGGGGGCACCGCACACGGCTAAACAATCAACTTCTGTGTCTATGGGGTGCCCCCCTCCCCCGTATATAAAGGAGTAGAGGAGGGGAGGGCCGGCCCTCTCTATGGCGCGCCCTAGGGGGAGTCCTACTCCCACCGGGAGTAGGATTCCCCCCCATCCCTAGTTGGAGTAGGAGAGGAAGGAAGGAGGAGAGAGGGAGAAGGAAAGGGGGGCCGGCCCCCCACCCAATTCGGATTGGGCTTGGGGGCGCCCCCACCTTGGCCCCCTCCTCCTCTCTCCCACTAAGGCCCAATAAGGCCCATACACTCCCCGGGGGGTTCCGGTAACCCCCCGGTACTCCGTTAAATGCCCGAACTCATCCGGAACCATTCCGATGTCCAAACATAGTCATCCAATATATCTATCTTTATGTCTCGACCATTTCAAGACTCCTAGTCATGTCTGTGATCATATACGGGACTCCAAACTACCTTCGGTACATCAAAACACATAAACTCAACCGATCGTCACCGAACGTTAAGCGTGCGGACCCTACGAGTTCAAGAACTATGTAGACATGACCGAGACTCATCTCCGGTCAATAACCAATAGCGGAACCTGGATGCTCATATTGGTTCCTACATATTCTACGAAGATCTTTATCGGTCAAACCGCATAACAACATACGTTGTTCCCTTTGTCATCGGTATGTTACTTGCCCGAGATTCGATCGTCGGTATCTCAATACCTAGTTCAATCTCGTTAACGGCAAGTCTCTTTACTCGTTCCGTAATGCATCTTCCCATAACTAACTCATTAGTCACATTGCTTGCAAGGCTTATAGTGATGTGCATTACCTAGAGGGCCCAGAGATACCACTCCGACAATCGGAGTGACAAATCCTAATCTTGATATATGCCAACTCAACAAACACCATCGGAGACACCTATAGAGCATCTTTATAGTCACCCAGTTATGTTGCGACGTTTGATAGCACACTAAGTGTTCCTCTGGTATTCGGGAGTTGCATAATCTCATAGTCATAGGAACATGTGTAAGTTATGGAGAAAGCAATATTTCCTTCAGTCTTCCACTTGCACTAGAGTCAATAATCTAGATTATATTGTAATGATTCTAACACCCATGGAGTCTTGGTGTTGATCATGTTTTGCTCGTGAGAGAGGCTTAGTCAACGGGTCTGCAACATTCAGATCCGTATGTATCCTGCAAATCTCTATGTCTCCCTCCTTGACTTGGTCACGGATGGAATTGAAGCGTCTCTTGATGTGCTTGGTTCTCTTGTGAAATCTGGATTCCTTTGCCAAGGCAATTGCACCAGTATTGTCACAAAAGATTTTCATTGGACCCGATGCACTAGGTATGAAACCTATATCGGATATGAACTCTTTCATCCAGACTCCATCATTTGCTGCTTCCAAAGCAGCTATGTACTCCGCTTCACACGTAGATCCCGCCACGACGCTCTGCTTGGAACTGCACCAACTGACAGCTCCACCATTTAATAAAAATATGTATCCGGTTTGTGACTTAGAGTCATCCGAATCAGTGTCAAAACTTGTATCAGTGTAACCATTTACGACGAGCTCTTTGTCACACTATAAAAAAAAGACACATCCGTGACATTTTGGGCCTAACGAATTTTTTTTCTGTCATACATATGACACTTCTATGACGATAATTGTGACAAAACCCGATATCATCATAGATGTGGTGGGCTCCTACATCTATGACAAAAAATCATGACAGAAAATGGGCTTTTCGTCCTGGGCGGGCTGGAGACGCAGCTACATGACATTCTTTGGGCCGTCCATGACGAAAAAAACCATGGTAGAAGCGAGGGGGAGGAAAATTTCAGGGAGTTCCCGGTTACGGTGGGAGGTCGGGGGCCGAGCGATGCGCGTTTCTCTCATACACGTATGTGCGTGTGTGCGAGACGTTGGCTCTAACTGAACCCGAGCGAGGCGTTGGGCTCTAACTGAACCCGAGCGATTGCACTGCAGTCTACGCGTTACTGAACCCAAGCGATCGATCGATGGCTGTTAACTGAACCCTATCGAGCGATTCCTTCGCTACTGCTGCTAACTGAAGCCGATCGATGGGATGAACAGTGAGCGTTGCGGGGGGTTTGGATGAATAGTGAGCGGTGGCGTTGCCTCTGGATGAACAGGACCCCGTGGTGTGGTGGAAGGTTGGATGAACAGTAGACGGTGGATGGGTGCTAGTGGAGGGGTGGATGAACAGGACCTCGTGGTGTGGAGGGCTGGATGAACAGTAGACGGTGGAGGGGTGGTTGAACAGGCCCCCGTGGTGTGGAGGGCTGGATGAACAGTAGACGGTGGAGGGGTGCTCGTGGAGGGGTGGTTGAACAGGACCCCGTGGTGTGGAGGGCTGGATGAATAGTAGATGGTGGAGGGGTGGTTGAACAGTAGCCGGTGGAGTAGCGCGCGGTGGAGGCTGGAGGAGGTCGACGGTGGAGATGAACAGTATCCCGTGGAGTCCCGTTTTGCGGTACTCCACACCCCTCCCGATGAACAGGACCCCTGTTTCAACCGTAGCGCTCCAACACAAGTCTGTTTCCTCCGTTTTGCGGTACGCCACACCCCTCCCGATCAACAGGACCCCGTTTCGGCCGTAGGAGGTCCGTTTCCTCTGTTTTGCGGTACGCCACAAGCCCCCCGATGAACAGGATCCCGTTTCGAACGTGGCCGGTCGAACACAAGGCCGTTTCCTCCGTTCTGCGCTACGCCAGGCCTCGTTTCCATCGCCTGTTCCGTCCAAGCCCTCCCGATGAACACGACCACGCATTCTGTTCCGACCTAGCTGGTTGGCTCCCACGTGTTCCGTTGCCTCCCGATGAACACGACGCATTCCGTTGCCTCCCCATGAACACGACGATGACGTTGTTTCTCCGTTCCGACCCAGCCATGTACACGAGCCCTCGCCGTACTTATGCGTGAGTAGGCGTTCGAGACCCCGCCCGTATGTACACATACGTGACCGTATTTTCTTTCTTGCACCCTGTTCGCTGTACGTACGTGTACATGCTACGTGCGCGCCTCTACTACGACACGTGCGCGCCTCTACTACGACACGTGCACGCCTCTACATCGACCAGTATGTACATACACGTTCGCGACCAGAATGACAACGCTACGTACGCTTCGACCAGGTGGGTCCCGACTGTCAGGCACTTCCTTGTGTGCGAAGATGTAGCTAGTGGGTCCCAGCAGTCAGGGGCAAACGTTTTTTTCGCGAAATACGGTGGCCCGTCCGGTGGGTCCCCGCTGTCAGGTGGAGGAATAATTATTTTGCACGTAATAAGGAGGCACTTCCTTGCTGCGGCCGTGGACCCAGCTGTCAGCCTCTCCACGTATAGTCCACGTCCGATGGAAGCCGTTCCTTGACCATGTTGACCACGCCGCGCCAAGAGCACCAGGGCGGTGGACGACGGCGAGGCCTAGGAAGGGGATGACGCGGAGCCGGGGAAGATGCGACAGTGGATGCCCACACGTAGAGGAGTATGAGGGTTCACTAGTTCGCTGCGGTGTGAGGCTGCCGTCGCTGCAGAGTAACAGGGGGTGTGGGTGAGTAGAGGGATGGCCTGGCCAACGGTGGGAGTAGTAGGGGGCGGTGAGGCCTCCGCCGCATCGCAGCCGGCCACGGGAGGCGGGAGCACGAGGCACGGCCGGCGCTGGTTTAGGCGGCTGGAGCAAGAATACGAAAGGTTGAAGAAGCACTACGGCCGTTGGATGGACATCGTACGGTCACCGGAGCTAGAATCGTGCATATTGACTAAGTTGACAAAGCCCTCCGTCCCCGTCAACTTAGTAGGCCCACAAGTCAGCCTGCCACTATACTGGGTCCCAGCTAACAGGGGGAGTATTCATTTTTTTATGCATAATAAGGAGGCACTTCCTTGCGTGCGAAGATATAGCTCGTGGGTCCGAGCTGTCAGCGGCGGTAACATTTTTGTCGCCAAATACAGAGGCCCTTTCGGTGGGTCCCTGTTGTCAGGTGGAGGAATCATTATTTTGCGCGTAATAAGGAGGCATTTCCTTGCATGCGGCCGTGGACCCAGCTGTCGGTCTCTCCACGTACAGTCCACTTCAGATGCATGTCGGTCGTTGACCATGTTGACCAGGCCGCGCCGAGAGCACCAGGGCGGTGGACGACGGCAAGGCCTAGGAAGGGAACGACACGGAGGCAGGGAAGACTCGGCAGTTGTTTCCCACGCGGAGGGGAGTACGACTGTACGAGGGTTTACTGGTTCTTCTGCCGTCGCCGGAGAATAACAGCAGGTGTGGGTGAGTAGAGGGATGGCTAGGCCAGCGATGGGAGTACGGTGGGACAGTGAGGCCTGCACGGCAGCACAACCGGCCGCGGGGAGGAGGGAGCAGGCTGTCCCGCCGGCGCTTGTTTGAGCGGCTGGAGCAGGAAGAGCAGAGATTGAAGAAGACGACGACCGTTGGATGGACATCCAACAGTCACTACTTGTGCGTCAATATTTTTTTAGGAAAGCCTCAAATCTGTGGAAAACAGCATACAAGCCATCTGCCATTATTTCTAATAATTTTCAGCCCATTTGCTAATTCTTAAGGTTTTTTTGGAGCCCATATCCTTTTTGTTAGCATTACAGCCCATATTGTGGCCACGGTTAAAAAATTATATGAAATTTTGCATATTTTTGTGCGGTCCGAACTGTTTTTAATCCCGAAATTTCGACTCACATTCAAACTGATTTTAAAAATAAATGTATATCAATATAAAATCCAACAAATTCTCCACGCATAAAAATTAATGTAATTTAAAATCTTGAAATGAAAAAAGATATTTGAAACTAATTGCCGGTTTGATGTGTTTTAAAAATGTACAACCCATTTCTCATCACTGATGGGCCATTTTCTCGGCCAGCCGAATGAAAGCTCTCCTCGTCTTGAAAGATTTACAGCCTAACAGGCCTGACAAAGCGACTTACTTGGCAAATCACAAAAAACTAGGCTGTGGCCGTGGACCCAGCTGTCAGCCTCTCCACGTACAGTGCTCTTCTGATGGAAGTCGTTCCTTGACCACGTTGACCACGCCGCGCGGAGAGCACCACGGCGGTGGACGACGGCGAGGCCTAGGAAGGGGACGACGCGGAGCCGGGGAAGACGCGACAGTGGATGCCCACGCGGAGAGGAGTACAAGGGTTCACTGGTTCGGCTGCACTGCCGTCGCCGCAGAATAACATGGGGTGTGGGTGAGTGGAGTGGAGGGATGGCCTGACCAGCGGTGGGAGTAGTATGGGGGCGCTGAGGCCTCCGCGGCAGCACAGCCGGCCACGGGAGGCAGGAGCAGGCGGCACGACCGGCACTGCTTTGGACAGCTGGAGTAAGAAGACCAGAGGTTGAAGAAGCACTACGGCCGTTGGATGGACATCGTACGGTCAGTCGAGCTAGAATCGTGCATATTGACTAAGTTGACAAAGCCCTTCGTCCCCGTCAACTTAGTAGGCCCACAATACTGGGTCCCAGCTAGCAAGGGGAGTATTCATTTTTTTTGTGCGTAATAAGGAAGCACTTCCTTGCGTGCGAAGATATAGCTGGTGGGTCCGAGCTGTCAGCGGCGGTAACGTTTTTTCGCAAAATACAGAGGCCCTTTCGGTGGGTCCAAGATGTCAGGTGGAGGAATCATTATTTTGCGCATAATAAGGAGTCATTTTCTTGTGTGCGGCCGTGGACCCAGCTGCCAGCCTCTCCACGCACAGTCCACTTCAGATGCATGTCGGTCGTTGACCACGTTGACCACGCACGCCGAGAGCACCAGGGCGGTGGACGACGGCGAGGCCTAGGAAGGGAATGACACGGAGGCAGGGAAGACTCGGCAGTTTTTCCCACACGGAGGGGAGTACGACTGTACGAGGGTTTACTGGTTCGTCTGCCATCGCCGGAGAATAACAGCAGGTGTGGGTGAGTAGAGGGATGGCTAGGCCAGGGATGGGAGTATGGTGGGGCGGTGAGGCCTTCGCGGCAGCAGCCGGCCGCGGGGAGGAGGGAGTAGGTAGTCCCGCCGGCGCTTGTTTGAGCGGCTAGAGTAGGAAGAGTAGAGATTGAAGAAGCACGACGGCTGTTGGATGGACATCCAACAGTATACAGGCCATCTGTGGAAAGCCTCAAATCTGTGGAAAACAGCATACATCCCATCTGCCAATATTTCAAATAATTTACAGCCCATTTGCTAATTCTTATGGGTTTTTTTGGAGCCCATATTCTTTTAGTTAGCATTACAACCCATATTGTGGCCACGATTAAAAAATTATACGAAATTTTGTATATGTCGGTGCGGTTTGGACTGTTTTTAATCCCGAAATTTCGAGTCACATTGAGATTGATTTTAAAAATAAATGTATATCAATATAAAATCCAATAAATTGTCCACGCATAAAAATCAATGTAATTTAAAATCTCGAAATGAAAAAAAGATATTTGAAACTAATTGCCGGTTTGATGTGTTTTAAAAATATACAACCCATTTCTGATTACTGATAGGCCATTTTCTCAGCCAGCCGAATGAAGCTCTCCTCGTCTTGAAAGATTTGCAGCCCAACAGGCCTAATAAAGCGACTTACTTGACAAATCACAAAAAAACTGGGCTAGCCATTTTCAAAAAGAAAAAAAACTACTGGGCTGGTCTGTGGTAAACATAAAAGAAAAGGTTGTCTAGACAGGCCAGAGTGTCCCGCACAGCCGAGTTGACACCCTGCTTCCGTCACAAAAACAAATTAGATAAATGCCACTCCAATTATGGCGATTCATAAAAATGCCACTGCAATTTCCAAACTTTAAAAAATGCCATTGCAATTTTTGCAAACTTTAAAAAACGCCACTGCAGTTTGCAAACTTTGAAAAACGTAACTCCAGACTTCAAAAAATGCCACTAGAAATGGCATGAAATGGCATTTTACAAAGTTTGGAAATTGCAGTGGCATTTCTCGGATACACCAGATTTGGAGTGGCATTTATCAAATTAACCCAAAACAAAAATAACTGGGCGAGCTGCTGGGTCCCTGGTGTCAGCCGCTCGTTGTGCAATTCTCTCGTTTATTGACTACGTTGACAATGGCATGGGACCCAGATGTCAGAAATCCACTAGGAGGAGCCATTTTTTTATTGGTTTGAAATAAGGAGGCACTTGCTTCCGTACTGCCATGACCTTGGCAGGTCCGTGCTGTCATCCTCTCCACGTACAATCATCTCCTGATTGTGTACGCGTCAACTTGCTAAGCCCACAAGTCAGCCTCTAAACCCATGGAGGACAAATACAACTCATTTAAAATAATAACAGCCCTTTCCATACGTTCAAATGGAAAGTTCAACATTCAGAGCAAAGTAACAGGTCTGATCCACATATAAAGTACTGAACTTCCACGTTGACAACCATCATAGCCAAGTTAACTATCTACTCCCACTAACACTCTAGTAGCGTACAAGTACTAACTTACTTTTAGCTAACTAGACGATGCCGGCCGCCATCTGCTGTCCATGCTAAACGCCGGCACCGGCGTCCTCCGCCTTGCCTCGGACTTGCCAGAGGTGCGATAGGGCGCGTTGCTCGCGCGCGTTGGCCCTTTCCACGCCGGCGTGGTCCACCGAAGCTTCGGCTTCCAAGCGGGAAACCCACTTGACGAGCTGGTAGTAAAAATCGGCGTCGCGAATGTGTGCGTGCCCGACAGCCTCCAGGGCTATTTGCCGGGCGCCGGCCTCCATGTAGTCGGCCCAGTTGCGGGCGCTCTGCTCGCGACTCAAAGCGTCGGTGCGCTGCTGCTCCATGTCCCACTGGCAACGCAAATCGGCGATACGCTGCTCCTCCGCCAAGCGGTCGCGCTCCAACAACTCCTGCTCCTCCGCCATGCGGTCGCGCTCCAACAACTCCTGCTCCTCCACCATGCGGTCGCGCTCCAACAACTCCTCGATCTCCGCATTGCGATCTAAAGACGGATAGAATGCCTCCTCCCTCCGTCTACCTTCCGGTGAAAACCCGAACACTAGTTCCGGCGGTGACCGCCTCCGGTGTCGCCTACCGCGGACGGGCGGGGGCATGGCGGACGTGGCGAGTGACGTCGGGCCGGTGGGGGCTTATGATGATATGGCGAGTTGGGTCATGGTGGCACCAGAGAAGGCCGGGAAATAGTACTTATAGGCGGAAGATAGCGCGATGGTCATCGGAATTCAATGCATAATGGCTTAGCGCGCCAGCTTGCCATGGAAAACTAGAGAAACTGAAATTATGACTGTGCCGTCCTGCCCCGTCTGGGTCGCACGCCGGCATGGCGGTCAAACAAGTGCACTCGAATCATCTCCCTCCTTGTCAATAATGATTCCACGGATTTAAAGCATATCTTTTTTTGCATGAGTTAGCTGCCTTAATTACGGCCGGCTGCATGCAGGCACTCAGAATCGCTCGCAGGCAGTACGTGAAGCAGCATGCAACGAGTCGCAGCCAAGGGCACGCATGCAGCCACTTAAATCGCTGGAATTAATTAGGCTTAAACTTCTGCATGCCGTTAATTATTGCCATGCCTTGGTCTTGCTGCTTTCCTCACGGGACTAATAAACCCGGACGGAGGGAGTACCTTGGTTGGTGAGAGGTTTGAATTAAGCCCTGCAAACCGGAAAGGAGGTACTAGTACGTGTGTGATCCGCTATTTATTCGTGTAGGACCGAGTAGGTCGTTTCTTGAATTGAGCCCTGCAAACCGGAAAGGAGGTAGTACGTGCGTGATCCGCTATTTATCCGTGTAGGATCGATAGTGTAGCTTGTCATTTTCTTCAGAGGTAGGCATTTTTATCAGTGTCGGATCGATAGTGTAGCTTGTCAATTTCTTCAGAGGTAGGCATTTTTATTCAAAAAACTGACACTTCGCATCTTGCGTCACAAATAAAACTGCCGGGAGCGCATTTGTAGGCTAGCTAGTGATCGATCAGTAACTTGTAAACACTGAGCGAACAGAAATAAGTAACTGTTAATGCATCTCAATGATTCACAGATCATATACAAATATGTAGCTCCAAAAGCAAAGATCAGCCACTTCGGATCTTGCGTCGCAACTAAAACTAACTAGTACGATTCTCATACATAAGATCAACATGTTAATGCATCTCAATGATTCACAGATCATATACAAATATGTAGCTCCAAAAGCAAAGATCTAGAAAAAACATCTGTTCTTCCTACTAACATGGATGCTTCTCTTGGCCAACATTCAGTATAGACTGAAAGACCAATTTGTTTGTGAAGTCTACAATTCCTCTTGCAAACGTAACTGGTTTCACCAACAGCTGGAACCATGAGAATGAACCACACATGATGGAGGAGCATCCTCTGCAATATGATTTGGTCTTCTCTCGATCACACCGCGAGACTATTTTCGGAATACAAACTTTAACTTAGGCAAAATGATGCCCATTGTATAATCAGACCAAAGCAATGAAGCACCTAGTGTTGGCCAATAAATAGTACAGTACTACTTTTCTGCAGTCCATGAAGTGACTATCCAATCTTTCTGTGTCTATTTTCAAATGGCACTGCATGCAGTGACTATACTATTCTCTTGTGCAGTTCAACCAAAATTGCGGACACTTTGTTTGTTTGCCAAATAGCAACGGGCAGACATCTCTGTCTGCACAAATATCAAGCAGCTAGTAAACATATACCACACCTTGTATTTTCGGTTTAAACATGTCTCTTCTGCTTAGCATCTGTCATGTTCTGCACTGGACAATCTGATACAGTTAAGTTTTGCCCTGGACAATTTCATACTGAATTGATTTGCTGGTTCAGAGCAGAAATATAGCGCCTATTCTTCATCAGACCAAGGATATCCATGTTCACAGTGATGGAAGAGGTGAAATCGATACAACCAAAATTGAGCATCCAATCATTGAATCCTGTCCTGCACCTCCAATGTAGGTCCACCCTGCCAATATATTCACATGCAAACCACTAGTATTACTATCTAATGACAGTACAAAAAGAGTAGCAAGATAGTAGAAAACCATGTACATTCGTAATGAACAGCTCATAGTGCCACCAATTGGATATAAAGGTTTGGAAAAAAACATGCTCCTAATGTTGAACCAGTTGGACTTTTTGTGCAGTTCCACTAAAATCGAGCATCCCTGTTTGCATAGATATTGAAAGTGTGATTACTCTAAAAGTGGCACTCGTTGAAGCATAGACTCACAAATATAAGCATTCCAATTTCTTAATGGGAAAAGGTAGCAAGATTGTTTCTAACCACCTGTTTGAAGGAAGAAATAAAGCAACAACGGCAGATGTTAGGAAGGCATACATAGTTTTTTCTGGAAAAGTGAGCCATTCCTGACCTTTCCTCTTCTTTTAAGCAAAATTTGTGCAGTTCTACTAACATAAAATGCCATCACCACCTTGACAATTCAGTGACACTGTACAAAAGGAAATGACTTAACATTACATCATGATGTGAGGTATGTAGTCGACAGGCATTAGAGACAAACATACAGACCTCCTCAAGAGAATAGCCGGAGAAGGAGGTGCCCACTCTTGACCTTTCCTCTTGTCTTCATAATTGTTTATGCAGTTTAACCAAAATAAAATGACATCAGTGCCTTGGCATTTTGGTGACACTGTACAAAAAATTAACTTATCTCATGAAAGTGAGGTATGTAATCTATAAGCATTAATAGTGCAAAAATATGAAGTTAGTAACAAGTTTCATCGTTGGTATACTGGCTGTGCAACAGCATTAGAATGCCTTAGCTGAAAAATCTTTAATACATCCACAATCAACAGCTAACCCTGAAATAATCCAGTGACATTAAATGGCATTGCTTAAATTTATGGGTGGCATTAGACTGAGAGCGGCATTAGTTAAATGTGGCATCACTTTAGTAGTAGCATTGCTTGACTTGACTGTTGGCGTTATACTAACAGCAAAAAAAGTGGCAATAAGAGCATGGGCCATTCGGACAGTGGGCGCACCAGTACGATGTACCTCCACGGACGCAGAGTGGTGAGGGAGGTATGGTTGCCCAGAGCAACAAATATCCAGGCAGCATATGTGGATTACGTCCCATTTTTGTTCTCTTTAGCCACCTTTTTCCTATGCGAGGACAACAAACCGATCGACCTGGTCATTCTCTATTGCGTTGTCATGCCTTTCTACCCTTCTTCAACCAAGAGACACGAGACTCGTTCCTTAGCTACTGATTTTCCCCTTTTCAACCTAGATGCGGGTTCGATGCCTACTCTCTTGGACAGTATAGTCTCCCTTCCTTTCCTTATTCAACCCAGACATGGATTAGTCTGCATGAAGTAGGGTTTCCTTTAATAGTGCAAATTATGGTTTTCGTCTGCGTGGCCAGCAGAGCAGAGGATAGCAAATTGGGAAGATGGTGGAGTGGAAAAAGATCCACATGCAACGACGTGGCAGATGGGGCAATAGAACAAGGTTATGGTTCGAAAAGAGGTAGCATACCTGAGGGTCGGCGGGAAGTGGCTTCGCTCATGGTCGTCGTCCTCCGCACACACTACGACAGCGAGCTTGGGGACGGAGGCCATCCCGCACGGGCGCTAGGTCTGAGAGGACGGCCTTGTCGTCAGTGCGTGACCTCGCTCGCCGACGACTTTCTTCCCCGGCGGATCTGTGACCACCGGTGAGGAGGGAGAGAGGGGCCGTCTTTTTAGATCTGGAGAGAGGGTGGTAGTGTGAGAAGCAAGTGGGCAGCCCTTAGCAAGAAAGCGTTGAAGCTCCTGCCTATATATCTTCTTTATACTACTAGTACTGGAGGTGGAGTAGTGGTAGACTAGTTTATATTTTCTCTGCATACAGTACCAGTTATTAGTCATGCTTCAAATCTGATCGGCACGCCATTAAAAAAATAAAGGTCGATAACTAATGCGGCACCTCGGGCCAACGCGGCCAAATCGCATTTTACATGAGAAATTACACACCATGTTTTGTTGACATGTGGTCCCGTACCAACATATTAGTGAGACGACGGCAGTAGGAGTATTTCCGAACGGACGTGTAGGCCGGGGCGCCTCTTCGTGAACCGTGGCAAACTTGCAACCGTCCACCGACTCTTCGCCTTTCCCTCTCGATTTGGAACTGCTGTCGCACGCTCTTCCTCTCCCTCCTCCATTTTCCTTCAGCCCTTCATCCTTTCTTCTGCCATTGTTCGATCGTCTTCTTCATGGAGGGAACAGGCCAGAAACGACCCCGTTATTCTTGCCCCGATCTGAAAGATGACATGGTGGAGGAACTCATTGATCGGTGCGACGTCATCACCTTGGCTAGCATGGCAGGTTCGTTCAAGCCCATTCTCGACTCAACTAATAACATCATTGCAAGGAACCCAAGAGTCAAGGAGCGGTTTGATCTCCCCTATCTTATTCGCCGTGACCCTGATGACTGGCGCCGGCACGACGGAGGCCTTGCCCTGTGCAAGTTGATGCCGCTTGATAATGATACATATGATGTTAAGATGCCATCGCTTGAGGGCAAGGCTTGGGTGGGCGCAAATGGAGATTGGGTTGTTTACATTGGGTCCAACTGCGAGTGGGAACTTGTGAATGTGTACACTCGTCACCGGGTTCCACTTCCAAAAATCTCAGCACACTGCCCAGAGGTTGAGCACACCGGTAATGTACACACGTTCAAATACGATCATGGTGACTGTCTTCTACGGAAGATAGCAATTTGTCGAGTTCCCAACCGCTCTTGGAATTACAGCAACCATGATGTTGTTGTTATCTTCGACAAGCTTGTTGCCGTCCTTGATGGTTTCACTCGATGGATATTGCTCAAAAATCAGTTTCTGTACACGGATGAGTACTGTGATGCAATTCAATACGAGGGCCTTGTGTTTGCTGCCACCACTCGTGGCACTGTTTTTGCATGGCATCCTAGTAGTTTCGGTACGTTTGTCTTCCACCATAATTATAATTGTTTCATCCACATGCATGCGGGTTAGCAAGTTTCCCTTTACTAATTAACCTTCTTCTTGTGTTTCCAAGGTCCTGTGAACATCCCACCACCTATACTTGAAAATTTTTATAACCAAGGGGGAGATGCCGATGGTGATGATCACGAGCAGCGCCCATATACTCTGTGGCACCTGGCAACTAATTCCGATGGATCACCTCTTCTTGTGTGTATACAGCCCACTGATGATGTTACTGCTAAGGAAGCAGGTGTCTCCCATGGTCGCACTCTCCGGACCTATTCCAACACCCGTTGCATGGTATTCGGGATGGATACTAGTGTGCTAGGGCCAACTCCTTCTCCCTGGCACAGAATTGATAGTCTTGGAGAAAACTCGCTCTTCCTTGGACAAAACTATTCGATGATGGTGAAAGGCGATCCAACTGTTGTTGACACATTTATGAGAAGCAACTGTGTCTATACCTCGGACATTTGGGTGGTTCCCTACCCTGGTACTAATATAGTAGGCCGCTTCAGCCTGGATGATCGGTCCTGCGTTGGTCTCCAGATCGACAATAGATGGCCCGTCCTAGAGAATCACTTGTGGTTCAAAGCAAGCGTTTCCAACGTCGCGGAATGGCTGAGTTGAAGTTCATTTCATGGCTTGTTATTTGTTGTGTGGTGAAAACTTTAGTATTTATAATGTATCCTCGTTGTCGATGTGGGTTGATGACCTGTTGTATGTAATAAAATGATATGCCTTTGATAAACTTACTAAATTTATGAATGGCTTTCGAGTCGCTTCTCTGAGTGAGTGGTGCGACGAGGCAAAAAAATATTTTCCGAATACATAATTGTATGTGCATTGCAACAGGTTATCGGATGAGGCCAATCAACAATAGTAGTACACTATTTGTACTAGCTTCACATGCTTCGCGCGTCAGGCGGGTGTTTTTTACTGTAGCCATATGTTAATGTGTTCGCAGTACGTAACCAGCACCTCGAATCCTCGATACTAGTACTATATAGTAGGAGTAAGTGGTACTGTAGGAGTAGTAGGGTGGCATGGGCCAGAACAAGCATTCACGTCCAGGAGTACGGCACACGCCACCACCACGACATCCATCTGACACCATATTATTTCTTGGAGTCCGTGCAAGAGCAATCTCTTCAACCTTGTCGTTTCTCTAACTTCAGCCATCGCACGGTGGGCGAGGTGGGGGTTTGCCGATAGTCGGTTTCCTTAACTGCGGTCCCACTTGTAAGGTCAACTCCAACGCACGACCCCAAACGCACCTCCGTTTTGCACGAACTCCAACAATAATTTTGACTAGAAAAGCAAGACCAAAGAAAACAAGAACCACAAGAATACATTTTACTACTCCTGTAAATTGGATTAGTGCCTTCTCGATGCATTCATTGTTGATCTGCGGAGGCTCGATCTTGCGTGCTTCTTTCTTCCTCGAGTGTAAAGAAGTAGACGTTGCTTCCTCGCATCTAGTCTCATGTCTAGCCTCTATTCTATAGTAGCTAAAAGTGATAGAACATCTACTAAATTGCGCTCTATCAATATATGGATGTACTCTTCTTCCCAATACAAAAACTTGCATCCATTCTACTCCCTCTGTTGCACAATACATGCCTTCTATTTGTCAAAATATATATGTATCTAGACATGTCTTAGTATATAGTTACATCCATTTTTGGACAAATGGAAGTCAAGTATTGTGGAACGGAGGGAGTACACAATAAAAAATTTAAGTTAGCACAACTAGTCTAATCCGAGAGCAGAACCGAAGATTTGGTCGGGTTCTTCCTCCTTTTGCCGACATGTGGGACATCCAGCATCCAGGTCGTGTCATGAAAGAAAATAGAGTGGTAGTTGAAGCCACGAGATGTGCATCTTGGGTTAAACTGTAAATAGAATCTTACTACTCTTGAGTAACTCCAAAAGCGGCCACCCAAGATCTTTATTGGATTTGTTTTTCATCACCAACACGTCGAGGTGAAAGATGTGCAGGTTCAGTGGGTCCTCTTGCGTTTTCACTGACATGTGGGGCTGCATGTGAGCAAACAGACGATGGGCTCCGCGCGTCCGCTGGCTGGCTGAGAAGAGAGATAGAGGAGGGCTGAGCACAGACTGCAGGAAATTTGTTCTACGTACCTCGATATAGGCTCGATATAGTGGGGTGGCATGGGCCATAACTAGCATTCACGTCTAGCAGTACGGCACACGCCACCCACACGAGTCCCATCCGACACCAATTTTCTTGGAGTCCGTGCTACAGCCATCTCTTCTCCCTCCTGTTTTCTCAGCCATCGCGCGGTGGGCGGGGTGGGGGTTTGCTGATAGTCGGTTTGCTCAACTGCGGTCCCACTTGTAAGTGAAAATGCAACACCGCACGCATTCCCGCTTGAGCGGCGTGTCGGACCAACCGTGTGGGGGTGCGACGCGAACACGGCAGGCTTTTCCTAAACTCGTAACTTGTAAAATTTGGTTCTGCTCCATGGCGCGAACGATAGATAGAAAATAACGATTTTGCCTAGAGTAATGAGAAGTTTGGTTCTGGCGCCGTTCATGCATGGAGTACGTACGAAAATTATGAAGTTGATGCGAAAGGTAACATAATTACTGTAGTATCATATACTGCTACATGGATTTGACGGAAATATAAAAATACATACGGATCCATCAACGTTCAACGACATCCTCATGCCCTAGTGCGCCGGGTCACCAACCGACGTGTGAGGAGCAGCGGCGTTGGCGGCGAGCTCTACGTGCTTCTGAACAGTGCCGTCCAAGGTTGCCCTGCGCTCCAAGAAGGCCAGCGTCCTATCATCCTCCTCTTGCATGTAGTAGTCCTTGTGGACGATTTGCGCGTAGACGTGGGTGATTATGTCGATGGTGTCTTGCTGCACCAGGCGTTGCACGGTGAGCGCGACCTCGAGGTGGACATTCTCCGGCGTGACGGCGGGCACTCGCAGGGCCACCAGTGCGTCGAAGAGGTTGTCACCATAGTGGCCGTTGAGGGTGGCGGGCATCGCAGAGCCTGGGCGCGTCGGCTGGAGGCTTACGTCAAAGTCGTCCGCAAGCTTCTTGACGGCGGTGAACTTGTCGAGGAAACCGACGAGGACCTCGTCGAACAAGGAGACGAAGCTGTCGTCCAAGCGGCCCCTCGCCCTGGCGGCCTCAAGCAATACTACCTGGAGACATTCCTCGGTGTCGGGCCGTAGGCCGGCGTCGTGGACCATCTAGCACAGCCGGCTGATGCTCGTGCTCATCGCCTCCATGGGTCTAGCGTAGCTTCTAGTCAACTGATCTTGCGATTCGAGTGATCACTCTTGCCCTTGGTTAGCATGCATAGGTGCGTAGGATTTCGTACTACTCCTCGGCCCTCTACTGCACCTGCCTTTGGCTGTATGATAGGTGGGCCAGCCACCCCCTGGGCCTACGTGTCATTCACCCAAAGGCATTTGCCGTAAGTCAATGAAGTTGCGTCCCCCTCCGTGCCGGTGTAGTATAGTCATCTCACCGGTCCTCTAGTTGGGGCCAAACGAGAGAAGTTTGATGTTTACTGGTTTATTGGTCCCCTTTGCATTTTGCGCCAAGTTTTGACCTTGATTTAACTAATAAAATGTTAATGCATGTAAACAAAAATGTTGTGTAAGTCACCTTACGAAAACCAAATAATCCCAAAATGCTTAGGCACGGTGCATTAACTCCCTCCTTGTTTCTTATTTTATGACATATCAACCAATGAGAGATGTGGGCCGTGCATGCTTTCAATGACTTGAGACTACCAAACATGACATGCAGTGTTTAGTTCATTGCATGTAATCCTATTAGTACTCTAGTTAGCAAAAAAACATTAAGTTCTCTTGCCGATAGGAATAAAACACCATGTATTTATTTACAGAGGGAGTAGTACATTTTTTGTGACATGCATTACTAGATATTGCTAGTCAAATACTAAAATCTAGATGGACATGGTAGTACTCCTAAATCCAGACGGTGGTGCTACTAGTACTACTAGTAGTAGTACTACCAATGCAGTAGTAGGAGTACTAGCACTGTACTACCCGTTGGTCAAATTATTACGTGCTGCTCCTCACAGTGAAGTGACAAGACCCTGTTCGGCATACCATAGTTAGCCTCACCGTCTGCAGTCACTATCATCATGGCTGTAGAGCTAGCCTGCTTACAACTAGCCCTGTTCGACATAATTTCCCGTGCGTAGATGCCCGTGCATTGCACGGAACACCAAGATTGGGGGTGGACGGCTCCGGCAGCGGCCATCGCGCCAGATTTTTCCACGACCTTCTACTCCTAGATGTGGTGGGGAGGAGATGAGGCTGATTGTGAGAGACAAGGAGTTGTTTGTAAATAGGGAACAAGTGCGGGCATCTTTTTGCAAAAATGGAGAAGCTTGGTTTGTATGCGTCAGATCTAGATCCGACGGCTATTGGTGAAAGATGGGAGGCACAACATCATCACCAACTCAGGACCTGTTTGATTCGCAGGATTTTGAAAACGCAAGAATAGGACACGGCAATATTACAAGTTTCAAACTGATATCACAAATGTTAGGAGTAATGCTGCACCTACGAAGAGGGAATTACTAGGAAGTTTACGTAAGAACTTTCGTTACTTTAGGTGGATGCAACATTATTGTACAAACTAAAATCCACCGCCCTGACAAGTCACTAATGGGCAAATAAGTTTTCGAGTCTCTGGCCACTTGATGTTTCAAAAACAAATTCAGCTTCTGCGGAGACTTTGTCATTTAGGCTTAGACGCTTGCGGTGATCAGCACACCATTCATTGTTGCGCCAGAGAAGGCCAAACCTCATTACCTTGAGCACACTTGCCTCCAGAACAAAGAACCTGGCCAATTTAATCTTAGATGTGCTGCCTCGGTATTCGATCAAATCAATTTCTGTAAGATGGAGATCAAGGAATTCGATGAGATTGTTATAGTGCAGCACATTTTTCACTTTCGGGTCTTTTTTTATCTGCAAAAGAAGAGAACATATTAGAGCAGCTAGCTGCATAAGATTGCCATGTCATCAAGAGGTACCAATATCATTCGCTCATACGATAGGGTTGGCTGGCTAAGTGATATTCTCTCTATCTCTCTCTGTTTCCTCTCATTTAACTAAGAGCACGTGAAGAGCTTGGACATTTGTTGCCTTCCACTATGTGGCCGATGCCATATTTTGCAAAAGTATGCCACATAATACGCATCGATGTCAAATCAAAAGATTTTGGCACCGCTCTTGCGATGTGAGAGAGTTGGCACCGCTGTGCACACAGACCCACATGTATAAACAAATCAATCAAACCAACTACACCAGCCTCTCACTCTCCCAAACAAGTGTTTTTATTACCTCAGTCCTCTCTCTCTCCCACGCAGTGTTTTTTCATTGCGTGAGTTAATTTGGCACCGGAGCTAAGTAGGTGATCCAGATTGGGACACCAGGTGAGCAATGGAGGGGCATCGATGCCAAATGCATCACAAGTGAATTTGGCACATGTTTTGGCCTACATAGCCCACTTTTGTACTCCCTCCGTCCCAAAATTCTTGTCTTAAATTTGTCTAAATACGGATGTATCTAGTTACATTTTAGTGTTAGATACATCCGTATCTAAACAAATGTAAGACAAGAATTTTGGGACGGAGGGAATACTACCTCGTATTTAGTATAAAATTTTGACCATAGATTTACCTAAGAAAATGCCAATGCATGTCACTAAAAATTACACCATTTGAAATTATGTTCAAATATGAATCCAATGATATAGTTCTTAGTGACATGCATTAACATTTTGTCAGTTAAATCTATGGTCAAATTTTGATACTACAAAATTGGAAGAGTAAACCAGGACAGAGGTAGTACTTGCTCTTATGGTAACCATAGAGTTACTGGAGTAGTCTAAGTTACTTTCCACTATGACTAGCCTAGGCTACTATAGTAGTACAGCATAAAAACGATGCAGGTGATCACGTGAGAAAAAAAATACTAAAAACATTTCTTTCGGTGCAGTGCGTAGATGCAGTTTTGAACACTACACTTGTCATCGTAATTTGGGAAAATTACGAAAAAATTGAGTTACGTTGTGATTACCGTTTACTTATAGGAAAGAAGTTTCACCTCGATGAGTAGCTTCTCCGTGCACGGAAAGCATGTAAGGAATCCAACAACTTGATCCAGATTGGGGCCGATAGATTTTAGTGCTAAGATCTTCACTGTGCGCATGGACTGGGTCAAGCTTGTGGGAATCATTTTCTGGAAGACGGTCGTAAATACATCAAGAAGAAATTTAAAAATGTGAATTTCAAGAAGACGGAGAAGAAGATGAGTGTTGTACCTGAAAAATTACGGATCCAATAAAGAGTTCGGAGAATTTGGCAGACGAGTACACCAACGCTGTCAATTTCAGCGCGTCAATGACCCTGATTTTTGTTGGACCTTCTAGATCCGATACAAGCAATCTCTCAAGGAAAGGCGCATTCTCAATGACCATAACGTGGAACAGCTGGAGTGATCTCTTCCCAATTGATGTCTTGTTGCAGGGCCAGCAAGACACATAAATCCATCGGAGATTCGTCGAGGCGATGTGGAGGCTAATGAACCCGTGGATCTGCTCAAGACGAAGGTACTCGAGCGCAGTACAGCTGCGGAGCAGGTGCTCCATAGCCTTCTTCGAGATGACAACGTCGAATAGGTCGAGCTGCTTGAGTTGAGGGAGAAGAAGAGCGGGCGCGGCATTAATCTGGGGAAGATAACAAGAGCTGAAGCTGGCGCGGCGCAACGTTGGCATGAGGCGGAGCGCGGACGGTGGCAGAGAGCGACATCGTCCAGCTTCAAAGCTGAGCTCCTCGAGCTGATCTAGGGCGGGGGATAAGAACCACTCGTCAAACTTGGGTTGGACCTTGCAGTTGGTACTGAACATGCGGATGTCAAGGTGTTTGGCTGGCCCAGGGTGCGATGAAAGGATCTTGGAGACTGCGGCCATGCGTTTGCAATCCCCGTCGCAGAGGCAGCTGTCGACGGTGAGGTTGAGGGGGACGCAATGCCAGAGGGGGCGCCACCGCCGGGAGAGCAGGGCGGTCCGCACGGCAGATTTGGTGGGGAGGAGGCCGATGATGACGAGCAGCATGTCATCGGGGAGGCTGCTGATGAAGTCCAGGCTCGCGGGATGCGGTTTTGGCTCGAGCCGCCTCCGCTTGTTGGCTGCCTCGCCGTCCATCTCAACTGGCAGCGACGCCGGTGTACACGTGTGCTGATGTGTGTTGTGTGCTGGGTGTGTGCGAGTGCGTCCTTCTGTGCATGCCGCCGCGCAGTGGTGAATTGTGCGCGAGTGCATCCTTCGCGCGCAAGAAGTTTGTCCTCAATGCGCCCTCAATTTACTAGCGTGCGGGGTGCTACCCCGAGTGGTTTGAACTTTGTTTACTTCACCGCGTGTCAGATGGGCCTCTAGTTTACTTATTTTCATCCATTACCACATGGGCCAGCACACGAAGATACAGAACACAAGCTGACAAGGCAGCATGTGGATTGGTTGACCGGTCAACTAAACAATATACGGAGCTATACGCTGACACAGTGAGCGTATAATCCGTCGGTATAGAGAGTTCGAGTGAGAGGGGAGGCCCGTGAGAGATAGCAGAGAGAGAGAAAGAGCTACTCCCTCCGTTCGATAATGTAGTTCCAACATTTTTTGAAGTCAAACTTTTGAAACTTTGACCAAGTTTATAAAGAAATTACTTATATCTACAATACCAAAGATAAATGATAGTATGAAGTAAGTACATGTTGTGATGAATCTAATGATCGTTCCAGATGTAAATGTTTTTCTCCACATATACCTGGTCAAACTTTTCTGAGGTTTGACTTTTCAAAACATCCATATGCTTATGGACGTGACAGAGTCCCTAACAAGAGAGAGAGAGAGAGTGAAAAAAGTGTGTGTGCGTGTGTGAAAGAGACATGGACGACACACGATAAAAGTAGAGAAAAAGCGTGTGTGTCTTATGCAAACATATCACACATGCATCTTCGACAACGGAGGCAAGGTGAGCAGATAGTGTGTGGTTGTTTGGAACTGAGAGAGCAAGACCCCTAGCACGTGGCCAAGAGGGGTCTGACAAACAAGGGAGAGAGGTCGAGAGAGACGTACGGAGAAAATGCAGACACGGGGAGGAGAGAGTGTATGTTTGTCATAGAGAGATCCCCTGGAGATCGTGATGGGACTACATGGGTGGGAGATCGAGTGACAAGGTGTGTGCATGATAGAAGATGCCCCGAGAGATATCGAGATAGACGCATGGATGGAAGGAGACAATACGTGTGTTCCTGATGGCTAGTAAGAGATAATCATACTTAGGAGGGGGGGAGTGCTTGCGCCTATGATGGATTAAGGGATTATGGTACTTAGGGGGGTGCGTGTCACATGGAGAGAGAACAAGGGCGGAGAGTGTTGGATGGGTCTATATGTATAGCGCGAGCGAGACATGTGTATGTGTGAACCAAGGAGATATAAGGCCAGTTTGGCCTGCGTCCTGAGCATCTTTTGCCTGGACTGGGGTTGTGGCTGGATTTCATGCACGCTTGTTTGGTTGCTACCCTGTGAAAAAGAAAGCCCGCCTGGCCTGTGTTCCCTTGCACTTTAATTAGCCTGGCTGAACTCCAGACACTTCAAGTAGCCTGGCCCAGGCAACCGATTTCGAACGCCTGGCCGTTCCTGGTCGTGTGGCCACGAGGCTAACAGCAACATGGATGGATATTAGCATTAAATAATTGATGCATGGATTGATTGATGGGACGTTGATGCTTTGCCTGGCCCAGGCATGAACCAAACGCTTCAGCACCACACAAGCCTGGCCAGGCAGAAATATTTTACATCTCACGTCCACACCAGGCAGTACCGGCCATCAAGACATGAGGGTCAGGTCACGAACCAAACTGACCAATAAAGTTTGAGAGAGATTGAGGAGCCCCGATAAGGCTGAGTGGTGCGTCAGATAGCTGAGAGGGGGAAAGAGATATTCCATCCGCTCGGTAATGCAGTGCATGTAAATTTTTTAGAAGTCAAACTTTGGAAACTTTGATCAGGTTTACGCAAATGTTATTTATATCTACAATATCAAAGATACATCATACATAACTACATCTCATGGTGAATCTAATGGTATATGTTTGCCGTACTAGATGTAATTCTTTTTCTCCACGTACATGGTCAAACTTTGTGATGTTTGACTTTTCAATAAATCTATATGCTATGGACCGAGGAGAGTGCCTCAGTCGAGACAGATCAAGTGCGTGTGAAGGAGAATGAGTAAGTGTGCAAAAAGAGTATGTGTGTGAAAGATAAAGTGACAACAAACGATAAATTAGAGAGAGTGTGTGTTTTTTTGTTTCTTATGCAAACATATCACGCATGCATCTCTGAGATGGAAAAGTGAGGCGAGGAGATACACGAAGATAGCTAGTGTGTGATTGTTTGCAACGGAGAGAGACACCCCTGTAGCACATGTCCAATAGAGGTCTGGCCAACAAGGAACAAAGGTCGAGAGGGACACATGGATGGCATGGACGCATGGGGAGGGAGGGAGGGTGTGTTTGTGATAGAGAGACCCCGTCGAGATCGTGAGGGGACTATATGGGTGGGAGATCGAGGGAGTGCGTGCGCGATAGAAAGATGCCCCAAGAGAAATCGAGATAGACCATGCACATGTTTGTGATGGAGACTAAGATTAGCTAGTCATATACATATAGAGGGGACTGCGTGTGCCTACAACTGAGTGAGAGACCATCATACTTGGCTAGCTGGGCATGAGATTGTGTGTGTGCGCGTGTGAGATGGAGAGAGAACGAGGGGGAGAGATAGAGTTTTAGATGGGCCTATCGAGTGCGAGTGAGATATGCATGTGTGACCCGGGTGGATGGAGAGTTTGAGAGAGGGGGGAAAGAGCTCCGAGACGACATAGTGGTGCGTGAGAGAGTTACGGGCAAAGAGCCAAGGAACTTGTGTGCGTACGATGAGTGCACCCAAGATATCTAGCTTGGACTAGCTAGAGTATCATACATAGTGTGCGAGAGAGACATATAGATGGTATATATATATGCATGCGAACTAGAAAGACCCCCCCCCCACACACACAAAGAGAGAGAGAGAGAGAGAGAGAGAGAGATGGAGAGAAAGGGAGAGGGACCAACAAGGTTTTTGTGTCGGATGCGTGCGACAGAATTGAAGATTGTCAGAGAGAGAGAGAGAGAGGGGGAGAGAATAGGAGTCCGGGAGAGGGGAGGTCGCGTTTTAAGCATCAAATACTGATATAAATCATGTTTCGATATAAACTTGCATTCAAATATTTAAATTGGAGAACATGTTGTCTGCAATCCTTACATGAACAGATATATGCGTATATCAAACAAGTTCATTAATTTGACTTTCAACATGTTCATGGAGTACTATAATACTGTACAACATGCTACTCGATCGAGGTGTTCAATTTTGGATTTAGTTCACTATTTTGACCTACTGAACGAGCTATTTCATTGAATCGAGATATTTCATTTTGGGTTTGATTCGCGTTTTTGAGTGGGTCAACTATTTGTCATATAGTAAATTGCTAGCAACGAGCATGTAAAAACACATTACTCCCGAGCATCATCTCTCCATCTAAAAAAGAAGTGGAAAACTAATATTTCAAAATTTGATTCGAATCGACTTGGTAAGGTAGACGTGGATGCTCGTTCTCCCAAAATTTGAACGAACCGTTAAACATCCTCTCTGCTCGGTGGAATTCGCCCGAGCAAATAAATGGGAGACGCGAAATTACCGTCCTATGTGGAACACACATCAATTGGCCCGTTGTACATCGAGGGTAGGTTCGTAACTTCATCCAAGCGCGCCTTCTCCTCGGCCGAAATGACATGTGCTGAATAATTCATAAACCATGGTCGGCAAAACACGCTCTCCTCGCCCAAAATAGCTTGCGCCCACTATTTCAAAACACGCTCTCCTCGCCCGAAATCGCTCGCGCCCACTATAGTTCAAAACACGCCCTCCTCGCCCGAAATCGCTCCCGCCCACTATTTGGGGAGAAGCAAAGTTACTCTACTATCCCCGGCCCTCAGTACACAGACCCAAGCCGAGAAGCCTATAGGCAAGGGTAGAACTGTAACCCCCCCCCCCTCACATTTCAGACAAATGCGTCCGTAAGACATGGTTCCACTCCCCTCCCAATTCCCCCCCGCCCGCCCCCATTCATACCTCGTGGGCGCCAAATCACCTTCTCCCCGGGAAGCTCCCTTCTCCCGAGCCGCGAAACCTCAGCCCCACCTCCATGGCGCCCCCACCGCACCAATTTCACAGCCACCCTCCTCCCTAATGCCGGAGACGCTGTCCATTTGCCGTCGTGCACTGGGCCGTGTGCCTCTTACTCCGTGCTGCTGGTGCTGCCTCGACAACGGCCGCGTGAACCGTACCGGAGCCGATTCACCCCCACCATTGTTCACGGCGCCGGAGCGGCTCCAACTTCGGATCCGTCCAGAGTCCTGGCGCTGCTTCGGCGTAGCCGTCGACCGTCACGACATCGCTCTTTCCCTGCCACCGGTCGCCACCGCAACCGCGCCGGCCTCACCGACTCGGCAGTTGGACCTGCCTACTTCACCATGCCGCCAGATAGGTCGCACCCTCATCTCAAATCACTTTATTTAGGCGTCAGTTGTCCAAATTTTTATTCTGGGCCAATCGATTTGCAATGGGAAGCAGCACCCATCGAGGCGGCGGAGCTCCTAGGCTGCCGGTTGGCTAGTGTCTAACGTAAGGGTGCGGGGCCGCAAGTTCGCCACGGAAGCAGCGCTTAGATGGCTATCTTTTAGAGTTGCGTGGGTTGAAGGTACTGCCGCCGTCGGATCTGGATGACGGGGAGTCTTTGTGGATTGGCCCGGGGGCGGCGCAACCACGACAGTGTGGTGGGCGAGGAGCAGGGTTTTGGCCGGGGCCACGAACGGCGGAGGCAGGCTGCTCCGCCGTTGGTCGCTGGCTCTTCGGGGAAGATTCCAAACAGTGTCAGTCGGGAGGCACAAGACAGCCAGCAACCCGGCGTAGATCGGACAGTACCAAAATAAAATAAAATCGTGTGAACCCAATTTAGTCTTCAGTCAACAGACATGTGACCACTATCGTACCTTGCTGTTGATCTCTTAGTGTATTTCTTCAGATCAAAGAGATATGTCGTTCTTAACATTATGCGTTATCTGCATCTTCAGACACACCGTCTTCCGACTCACCACAGCTGCTCCAACAAGGGAAGCATACACCAGAAGGGAGCTATAGTCCCCACTCAACAGTTCCCTGCATCGAATGTGCGTGCCCGACATGCACATCCACAACAACTACAGGGCCATCGACAAGTCAGCACATGATGCTCACTCCTATGGATGGCAGCCAGATAGGTTGTACCCTCTTCTTACTTGTGTGCAACATTTATGGCTTTGTTATTCATCTAAGCATGGAAAATAGATCATCACATTTCACTGTATATTCATGCTGATCTCTTGGGTCTTGTTCAGGAGTTAACGCTGTTCCATAGTTCAGCTAAGATACTTGTTCTTTAGGTAACACTGTTCCATAGTTATCATCCATCAGCCAATGCTATCCCACAGGCTGGTGATTATAGTATTATACCACTTCTAGTATTACCTATGTTGTTCTTTAATACTTTTGTGTGCCATCTAGTTAATCTCGAGTACAAACAATACATATTATGTAGCTTTCATCTGTGTTCTCCCTTTAGTTTATGAGACCTGTTGCTGCTAGTTAACCCCAGTCCTACTATTTATGTCGTCTCCTACAGGCACTCATTACATAAATCTAACTATTAGTTGTCTTCCATGCATGTCAGATATAATTGCACACACTGATATATCCACAAGAACCTCACGGGGCAATGTAAAGGCCAATAAACTTGATGTCAATGATACCCAATATGATGGAACATGTAAAGGCAATTCTTCAGAAGACTTGCAGAAAGATGATGAATCCTCTTCACCCCACAAGGTCCTTGCTCTAACTTGGCCTGTGATATGGGTACAACATGCATATAATGTCCTGGAGTGTATCTACTCTGTTGCAATGCCATGTGCTTAGCATGCTGATCATGCATGTAAATATGTCATGCCTTCCTATTTTTCAGTACCTATTCCATTCATGATAACATGTTTTCAAATTCAAGTACTGTCATTCTACTCTATCGCAATGCCATCTGCTTAATTTGGACATCATGCTTCTGAATATCTTATGCATTGTTATTCATCAGTATGTACTTCATCTGTCTACCATACCATGTTTTTTTACATTGAAGTTCTGTTCTAGTGCTCTGTTGCAATGCCATCTTATTTTCCCAATCATACACATGTATGTTGCCTTAGTTATTTCTGTACGTATTCCGCTAGCATACAATTTTACATTCAAGTAGTGTTTTTTTGCTGTGTTGTCCTGTCGTATCCCTAGCTCTTACACCATACTCCCTCCGTCCAGATTACATGTTGCCGAAATGGATAAAAAATGATGTATCTAGAACTGAAATACGCCTAGACCCATCCATTTTTTCCGGATGGAGGGAATACATGTCAATATGTCATGCCTTCTATTCTTCAGTACCTATTCCATCTCTCTGCTGCCGCATGTTTTATAATTAAAGCACCATTCTTCTATACAAGGCATGCAAGGGGAAGACGACTATGTTAGAATTTGAAGGGTTACAAACAAGGCCTTTGCAAAAGATCCAAACGCCAGGAGATAATAAACCAACTCCAGTTTTTATAGATACTGCTCCAGCACAGAGAAACCCAACTCCTACTGATAATAAGCAGATTCCAATGGCCAAAGAACTAGTCCGCTCCAGTCCAGCAAAAATATGTCAACTCAATTCTAAGAAGCGTGTGCGTATCCTTGCATCATGAAATTTTATAGCATGCTGATCATATTTTCTACATGTTTCTTACCCATCTCTCTTTTAGAAAATAAGCTTAACAGATAGAAGATTTTCTGCAATGGTATCGTTTATGAGGAAAGATTCTTGCAGGAATTCTCTGTGCTCCAATGTAGATGTAAGTACCTGTTGTATATCACTATATTTTTACATCAGCATGTATTTTGTTAATCGGCGTGAATCCAACCTTTATCTGATTTAAATTTAGTTGTAGCAAAATGTATGATTAAAGGCCACAATGTTGATTTTTGCAAGGAAAACTGCCTGGCAGTTTTGCATCCTGAGCTGCATGAGTGTACTATCTCATATCAGTGGGCTTGAATACTTTGGTCCTGTAGTGGGTTTTTCAGTGTTTTTTTACTGTGTTGTCCTGTCGTATCCCTAGCTCTTACATCATACTCCCTCCGTCCGGATTAAATGTCACAGAAATGGATAAAACTGGATGTATCTAGAACTGAAATACGCCTAGACCAATCCATTTATTTCCGGATGGAGTGAATACATGTCAATATGTCACGCCTTTCTATTCTTCAGTACCTATTCCATCTCTGTTGTAGCATGTTTTATAATTGAATCACCATTCTTCTATATAAGGCATGCAAGGGGAAGACGACTATGTTAGAATCTGAAGGGTTACAAACCAGGTCTTTGCAAAAGATCCAAACGCCAGGAGATAATAAACCAACTCCATTTTTCATAGATACTGCTCCAGCACAGAGAAACCCAACTCCCACTGATAATAAGCAGATTCCAGTGGCCAAAGAACTAGTCCGCTCCTGTCCAGCAAAAAAATGTCAACTCCATTCTAAGAAGTGTGTGCGTATCCTCGCATCATGAAATTTTATAGCATTCTGATCATATTTTCTACATGTTTCTTACCCATCTCTCTTTTAGAAAATAAGGTTAAACGATACACGACTTCCTCCATTGGGATCGTATTCGAGGAAAATATATTGCGGGAATTCTCTGTGCTCCAGTGCTGATGTAAGTACCTGTTGTATATCACTATATTTTTACATCAGCATGTATTTTGTTAATCGGCGTGAATCTAACCTTTATCTGATCTAAAATTAGTTGTAGCAAAATGTTAAAGGCGCCAATGTTGATTTTTGTAAGGAAAACTGCCTGGTAGTTTTGCGTACTGAGCTGCATGAATGTACTATGTCATATCACACACATTACTAAATTGTAGTGCTTCTCTGGTTGCCCATTCATTCATTGTGTCAATGTTGCTTTCATATTACCTTACCTGGCTAATGATAGATGTGCCATATTGTGTTAATTTGGTGTAGGCTAGTTGCCCAAACGTTCGTTGTGTCAATGTTTCTTTCCTATTATCTGACTTGGCCAATGATAGCAATGCTAGTGTGTTAATTTTGTGCAGGCTGCTGGAGATAAGAAGACAAACTCTGAAAACAGCAAGGCAACCACATTGTTTCTTTCCAGTAAATCTAGGCCAGGTAATATGGCAATAACTCATGATTAATCTGTTTGGTTCCCGTCCTAATTTATGTTATGATGCAGTGGTCAAGACACTCTCCACTATCAATAATACAAGCCTGCCAAAATCGCCATCTGAATCTGTTCAGTATCCTCTATCTTGAATGCAACGGAATAAATGTATGTTTGTGAACCAATTAATGGCTGAAGCAATGATGGAAATAGTGGATGGATCAGAGGTGTAGAGTCGTGCGACACAACAACTGATCAATGTTTTCAGAGACAGTGTGGCAAAGCAGCAAGAACTTGCCCACATGCTTATGGGCGTCATCTGTGTTGAGGTTGCAGATTGTAACGTTGTAGATGGTTAGGTTCTGCTCATTTATTTGCACTCCAAGTGGATGTAATTTCCTGTAATATATTCTGGATGTGCAACGTTATTCCCTGTATGTCGTACCTTTGCTCGTCGTAATGGGCTCAAATTATCTAATCTGGCCTAAAGACATGAACGAACTTTAATGGGCCCATTAAGTTAATGGGTCGTTACTAGGCTGAAAGTTAATGGTCGGCCCTCTTACCTCTCGGGTCGTTAACAGGCCGACATTGAAGCGGGCAACAGGTGGCCCCAATTTATTTCACGGGCCATTAACAGGCCGTTACTAAGTTTGGGCTACATATGGCCCAACTATACTGTAGGCCTTTAGCAGGCCGAAAGAGACAGCGGGCTTGTACTGGACCATGAAGAGCATGGGCCGCTAAGAGGCCGAAAGTCAGGTCGTATTGTAAATGGCCCAACTGTGTTGTGGGCCTTAAGCAGGCCGAAAGAGAAACCGGGCTGGTAATGGACCATGAAGGGCATGAGCCGTTAAGAGGCCAAAACTAAGGTTCGACTACAAATGGCCCAACTCATTTATGGTCCGTTAACAGGCCGAAAGGCACACAGGGCCGGGAATTGGCCCAACACTTAAATGGGTCGCTAAAAGGCCAAAACTCAGGTCCGATTACAAATGGCCCAACTGATTTATGGGCCGTCAACAAGCTAAAAGTGACATCGGGCCAGAAATTGGCCCAACACTTAAATGGGCCGCTAAAAGGCTGAAACTCAGGTCCGACTACAAATGGCCCATCAGATTTATGGGCCGTTGAGGGAGTCCTGGATTAGGGGGTGTTCGGGTAGCCGGACTATACCTTCAGCCGGACTCTTGGACTATGAAGATACAAGATTGAAGACTTCGTCCCATGTCCGGATGGGACTTTCCTTGGCGTGGAAGGCAAGCTTGGCGATGCGGATATTCAAGATCTCCTACCATTGTAACCGACTCTATGTAACCCTAACCCTATCCGGTGTCTATATAAACCGGAGGGTTGTAGTCCGTAGGACATCAACTCCATATACAACAATCATACCATAGGCTAGCTTCTAGGGTTTAGCCTCCTTGATCTCGTGGTAGATCTACTCTTGTACTACCCATATCATCAATATTAATCAAGCAGGACGTAGGGTTTTACCTCCATCAAGAGGGCCCGAACCTGGGTAAAACATCGTGTTCCCTGCCTCCTGTTACCATCCGGCCTAGACGCACAGTTCGGGACCCCCTACCCGAGATCCGCCGGTTTTGACACCGACATTGGTGCTTTCATTGAGAGTTCCTCTGTGTCGTCGCCTTTAGGCCCGATGGCTCCTTTGATCATCAACAATGATATGGTCCATTGTGAGACTTTTCTTCCCGGACAGATCTTCGTCTTCGGCGGCTTCGCTCTGCGGGCCAATTCACTCGGCCACCTGGAGCAGATCGAAAGCTACGCCCCTAGCCATCAAGTCAGGTTTGGAAGCTTAAACTACACGGCTGACATCCGCGGAGACTTGATCTTCGACGGGTTCGAGCCACGGCCAAGCGCGCCGCACTATCTCGAGGGGCATGATCTAGCTCTGCCTCCGGACAATGTCCTGGAGGCCGCACACGCATCGGTTCCGACCCCTAACTCGGAGCCTATTGCGCCAATCGAGGATGAGCAGTTGGACGTCACCTCGGGGGCTTCGATCTCAAAGGCGATCGAGCCGAACACTAGCCCCGCACTCTGCATGATCCGTGACTCCGAGGATCCGGACTCCTTTCCGAACTCTGAACCCCCCGTGCCCCTGCCGATCGAATCCGATTGGGCGCCGATAATGGAGTTCACCGCCGCAGACATCTTTCAGCACTCGCCTTTTGGCGATATCCTGAACTCTCTCAAGTCTCTCTCCTTATCAGGAGCGCCCTGGCCGAACTACGGTCAGCGAGGATGGGATACGGACGATGAAGAAATTCAAAGCCCACCCACCACCCACTTGGTAGCCACTGTCGACAATTTAAACGACGTGCTCAACTTCGACTCCGGAGACATCGACAGCATGGATGACGATGCAGGAGATACCGACGAACCAACGCCCATAGGGCATTGGATAGCCACCTCATCTCACGATGTGTACATGGTGGATACCCCTAAAGGAAGCGACAACGAGGAAAAAGGGGATGGGACGGGAGATCGACCCCCCGAAAAGCAATCAAAGCGTCGGCGTAAACGCCGACCCAAGCCCCGCCTCGACAAAAACCCAGCCATAGAGCAGGACGAGCCGGTAGAAGACGAGCAGGCCTTAGAGCAACCGTCCGAACAGGGCAACACGGATAGAGAAACCGAACATCCCTCCTCCGGCGAAAACGGCATTCCGGATGACCTCACGCCGGATAAACCTATGGAGCAGAAGAATCTCCACGAGAGGCTCGTTGCAACTGCACGCAGACTAAAAAAGCAGAAGCGGAAGCTAAAAACAGCGGAAGATGCACTCCGGATTAGATGGAGCAAAGTAATCAATACCGCAGATAAATACGGCGACAGTCGCCGCACTAAAAGCTATCCAAAAAGAAAGCTACTGCCCGAATTCAACGAAGAGGCCCTAGAGCCCTCGCATTCAAAAAATGAGAAAGCCACACGGTCGGATAGACGACCCCATAAAGCGGCAAGCGGCGCCGCACCTAAATCGGCATGCGACCCACTTAAGGATTCGCATCATGGCCCAGTTAGGTCCATTTATGGGCCAAGAAAGCAAGCTCTTGTAAGCAACGCTATGAAGCCATCATCAGAATCCGGCACACCCAAATACAGGGGCGCCGCACACCCCCTATGTTTCACCGATGAGGTTCTGGACTATGAATTTCCAGAGGGATTCAAACCCGTAAACATAGAGGCATATGATGGAACAACAGACCCTGGAGTTTGGATCGAGGATTATATCCTCCACATACACATGGCTAGAGGAGATGATCTCCACGCCATAAAATATTTACCCCTTAAGCTTAAAGGGCCAGCCCGGCATTGGCTTAAAAGTCTTCCCGAAAACACAATTGGAAGATGGGAAGAGCTCGAGGATGCTTTCCGAGCAAACTTTCAAGGGACCTATGTCCGCCCTCCGGATGCAGACAATCTTAGTCACATAACTCAACAACCCGGAGAATCAGCTCGGCAGTTCTGGAATAGATTCCTCACTAAAAAGAATCAGATAGTCGACTGTCCGGACGCCGAAGCCTTAGCAGCTTTCAGGCATAACGTCCGAGACGAATGGCTCGCCAGACACCTCGGCCAAGAAAAGCCAAGAACAATGGCCGCACTAACAAGCCTCATGACCCGCTTTTGTGCAGGGGAGGACAGCTGGTTGGCAAGGTGTAGCCCCAGCGACCCAAGTACATCCGAAACTAGGGATGGAAACGGAAAACCGCGACGCAATAAAGACCATTGCTGGACTAAGGACAGAAGTCCGAAGAGCACGGCAGTCAATGCCGGATTCAAAGGCTCACGACAAAATCAGGCAAAATCGCCCCCCCCCCCCCAGGATAACAGGGACGATCCATCCAACTTAAATAAAATCCTGGACAGGATATGTCAGATACACAGTACTCCCGGGAAGCCTGCTAACCATACCCACAGAGACTGTTGGGTTTTCAAACAATCCGGCAGACTCAATGCCGAACACAAGGGGCTCGACACACCAAGCGAAGACGAGGACAAACCCCAAAAGCAGAGCACCAGGAAACAAAAGAACTTCCCACAAGAAGTAAAAACAGTGAACTCACTTCACATAACAAAACGTGCGGCGCCCGTAAAGGTACGCACCACACGGCCCATCCCCAAAGGGTCCTGCCACTGGTTGTCAAAACCGATCATCTTCGATCAGCTAGATTATTCTAGAAATATCAAGAATGTAGGCTGGACTGCCTTGATACTCGATCCAATAATTGACGGACTCCAGTTTTCAAATGTCCTTATGGACGGCGGCAGTGGACTAAACCTGATATATCAGGATACAATCCAGCACATGGGGATAAACCCAGCAAGAATCCGCCGCAGCAAAACCTCCTTTCAAGGGGTAATACCTGGTCCGGACACCCATTGTATGGGTCTCCTCCGGCTCGAAGTCATATTCGGCTCTGCCGATAACTTCCGCCGTGAAAAGCTGACCTTCCATATTGTCCCATTCTCAAGTCGCTATCAAGCACTACTGGGACGCGAAGCTTTCGCTCGCTTTAACGCAATACCGCATTATGCATCTCTTACGCTTAAGATGCCCGGTCCACGAGGCATCATCTCTTTGAAGGGGAAGCACTAAAGTGCGCCTCCCCAAACGGAGGACTGTGCGGCCGCTTTGACAGCCCCACAGCAAAATGGCCTCACCGGCCAAAAAACTTCGAAATAGGTCATTCAAGACCACGAACGCGGATAGACGAGTTCAGTGCAAAATCATCATTGATGCAGGCCTAGTGGCCATATAATCCCGCACTAGGGGCTCCACGCATATACAATAAGAGACAATAAAGCTCAATCTTATATATTTTACTTTATACTTTGTTTATTTTAAACCTTTTCGGCACGACCCGTTTTCAACTCAGTTCCTCTCTTTTACAGATGAACGTCGTGCGACGCCCGTCCAGGATATGACACAACGGAGACACAGGCGCAGACGTGCAGTAGGGACCCGTCCTAAAGGATTCTTTTTAGATTAAGACCCTGCGTAAACCTTTTTTACTATCTCTTGTTGCTACACATCCCCTGGTTTTTTCTGATATAACCAAGGAGGAGGCTGGCGTCTTGGCATGTGGCCACGTCAGAATTTTTGCACGTACCTGGACACTAGGGGCTTTTTTAATAAAGAGTGTTGTTTCGCCCGCACTCATAAAGACCGAACACCTTAGGGAGTGTTCGGCGTCGCAAGTTTTGGCATTATATGCATCAGCTCCGAATCATGTCTTTGGTCAAATGTTGGGTTGCCCGGCTCCTGAGTTCGGCTACCTTACGTTCCGCTCTATCGGCTAAGGTAGCACTAGGAGAACTACTGCGATTGTGCCCCGGTTCGTCCGGGCGAGCACCTCAGTTGAGAAAGCCGAAAACTGACTGTCATGATGTAGCGTGAGACTGGTCAGCCACTCGATGACCTATCGGAATCTATCGAATTCCTCCGCTTTAACGAAGGGCCGCTTCCCGGTCAGGCACATACGCGCCCCGAACTCGGACGAGCGCAGTTGCCACCAAGGGGCTACCTAAATAGTCTCACTGTCAAACTCCTATGGCTAAGTGAAAGTGTTAAAGCATTATAGTCCGGTTGCCTGGCCTGCTGCGCTATCACCTCCTTTGTAGGACCAAGACGTTGGGTTAAGTGTGAAAATGCGTCTTCTGCGAGCACCCCCGCACTATGTGCGTGGGGGCTGAAGCCAATGACTGCCATCTTTCAGATTTTGTATATATATATATATATATATATATATATATATATATATATATATATCTTAAAAACGGCCGCACAGGAGGCGTTCCCAATACTTGGAGGCACAAGTATAAAAAAGGCCACTACAGTTTATCAAAATATTACTTTATAATTACATATGCTATCATAACATAGCATCTTTCGGGCACTGCGTCTCTATTACACGAGCGCCTTCAAGAACTTCCTGAAAATAGTGCTCGGAGGGTACTCAGCTTTTGTCCGAATCTCGGGACGCAACAACGGTGGTCTCCATCTCTGCCCAGTATGTCTTAACACGGGCAAGAGCCATCCTAGCGCCCTCTATGCATGCTGACCTCTTCATTGCATTTATACGCGGCACCGCGTCAAGGAATTGCTGCACTAAGCTGAAATAACTCTTCGGCTCCAATCTCCCCGGCCACAGGTGACCCATGACGTACTTCATGGCGAGTCCAGACAACCTATTCAGTTCGGCCCATTGAGCCAAACGATCATCCACTGCCAGTGGACGCTCTGGATTGTGAAACTGCGACCAGAAAAGCTTTTCCACTTCGCGATCTTTCTGATCTCGAAAGTGTTCGGTCGCATCAGCAGCACTCGCTGCCAAGTCCAGATAGGTATCCTCCACACTCCACATCCGGTCCAACGGAGCAAACTTCGGATCGCAAAATTTCCTTCGCAGCATAAAGGGCTTTCCAGCCGCAATCTGTTCGGCCTGACGCAGCTCCTCCTTCGCAGCTCTCATCGCAGAGCGCGCGTCCTTGGCATTGGCAACGGCCTTCTCTAAGTCCGTCTGTTTCGCCTGGTCTTCTTTTTCAAGAAGTCTGCAACGGTCTGTAGCGCTTTTTAACTTTTCGGCCATCTCGGCCATCTCTTCCTTGCTTCGGCAATGAGCAGCTTGTTCGGCTCTCAGCTCTTCAAGGGCTTTCCTGGTGGCCGCATCACTTTCGCTGGCTTGTTCTTTAGCTCGGGCAAGTTCTGCCCTAAGACTCTCCACGGCGGCCGCACCATCTGCGTCAAGCACACACATCGTAAGACACAGGCATAAAACTGTTCTTACCTGATGTCGCCCGAGGAATTACATACCTTGGGCCTCATCAAGCCGCTTATTGACAAGCATGATGTCGGCATCTGCCACGTCCAGTTGCCGCTTTAGTTCGGCAAAATCTTCAGTTCGGCTCGATTCCAGACACCCTGCCGCCTACATTCAAAGGCGACATCTTAGACCTGGGATTATGATCCTCCGCGTGTCGTCATTTCTTGACGACGCGCAGAGTCTCAGGGGCTACTATCTACACAGGGCGCATCTTATTCATGCGCAACTGACAAAAGTATACATTATCTAATGTACCTCGAAACCCGTCAGTAAACTTTTGACGGCCTCATACAATCCGCTCTCTGCGGATGAAATCCTTTCAATCACCGTGCCCATAAATGCGCGGTGCTCCTCTGAGATAGAATCTCGCCCCAGCAGAATCTTTAGCTCCTCGGCCGAGCACCAGACGGTGCCGGGCTCGTCCCATGACCTCTTTCGAAGGCCGGACGCGGAGAACCTCGGGGGGCCGCATAGCTACCTTCCGCCCCTGCCGGATTCGGAGAAACCCTCCGCGACGACACCTCAGGGTCGCCCGCCTCGCTAGGCGGCACGGCAGGGGGAGGCATCCTACTCTCCATCATCTCCGGAAGGAGATCCCCCAAAGACGAGCTCTGCTGAGAAGGGCTGAGGTCCGAGCTACAAGGTAAAGGTTTGGTTAATCTTCTCAGATATAAATCAAGGATTTCCCTCATCCCTCAAAAGGAAAATCTTTCTCCACTTATGGCTCGCTGGAGAGCTGATCCCCTTGAGGGCGTAGTCCGGCCGAGGGACTCCCCGGCGTCGGACCCTCTGACGAGGATTTTCTCCCCTGCTTCGAGGCCATGGTTTTCGGGTCGTCAGAGGCGGCTCTCTTCTTCCCCTTAGGAGAGGAATTGTCGGTTCCTCCCTTCGGAGCAGCCTCCTTCGAGGAGGCCATAGCTTCCTTGTCCTCCCCCTCCAAAGGCATTATCTCCAGCATCCTGACCAGCACGGGATCCGGCCTGGTTTTAGGAAGGGGAGCCGGACACCTGATCAGCTTTGCCCTCGCTATCCACTCCTGTTTAAAAGGACGGCTCTTTTAGGGGCAAGTTTATGACAATTATACGGATAGAAGGTCCGGGCACAAGGTTGCTTACTTGAGTATCCGGGCGATTGCAGCTTAGGCCTGCGTCCTCGGTTAAATCCGGACACATCTCTTGTGATCCGAAGAACAGTCTATACATCTCCGCGGGCATTGCGCCCATAAAGTTCTGGAGAGCTCGCGGTCCCTCTGGATTAAACTCCCACAGGCGAAGGGGGCGACGTTTGCCGGGCAATATTCGGCGAATCAGCATGACCTGCGTCACCTTGACCAAGCTGAGGTCTCCTTCCAAGAGATCCTTAATTCGGCCCTGTAACAAGGGCACGTCTTTGAGCAAACCCCAATCTAACCCTCTGTTAACCCATGACGCTAGTCGTGGTGGGGGACCCGAGCAAAAGGCAGGAAGCGCCACCCACTTGGTGCCCCGGGGAGCGGTGATATAAAACCACTCTCGTTGCCACAAGCCTAGCTCCTCTTGAAAAGAGCCCTCGGGCCATGGAGCATCAACATTTTTGCTTATAACAGCACCTCCGCACTCTGCGTGCCGTCCCTTGATCATCTTCGGCTCCACTTTGAAAGTCTTGAGCCATAATTCGAAGTGAGGGGTAACACGGAGGAACGCTTCGCATACAACGATAAACGAGGAGATATGGAGGATGGACTCCGGAGCTAAGTCGTGGAATTCCAGCCCGTAATAAAACAGCAGTCCCCTCACAAAGGGATCCATCGGGAAGCCTAACCCCCGAAGGAAGTGAGACACGAACACTACGCTCTCACCGGGCTGGGGACTGGGGATAGCCTGCCTTTGAGCAGGCAACCTGTGCGAAATTTCGGCGGTCAAGAACTTAGCCTCTCTCAACTTTAGCACGTCCTCCTCCGTGACGGAGGAGGGCATCCATCGGCCTTGAAGGTCGGAACCAGACATTGTCGAAGGTCTGAGGCGCCCGGAATCTGGAGCCTAGGGTGTTGGAACTCGAGGCGATGGGCGAACTTGTTTTGGGATTGGAGAAAAGGAGTAAGGCCCTGGTCTCTTTATAAGAGGTTGAATACCAGGAGCCCTCCCCGTAACCGTTTGGGACTCGCCTTTAATCAAGAAAACATGCTAACGGGCACGATTGGGTTACCCACATCCGTATTGATGAGAATCCCATAAAAGGGGGGCACATGATCTCTGCTTTGACAAGACGTGCCAAGGAAACTGCCTCGCAAAACACGCTGAGGTGGAAAAGTGAAAACGATTCGAGTAAAGGATTTGGCTGTAGTGTGATGACGCACTGCGGAATACGTCAGCAGATTTGATTTGTGTTAATATCATTCTCTCTATGGCAATATGTGGAAGCTTATTTTGCAGAGCCGGACACTACTCTTGGTGTTTACAATCTTCTATGAAGGACTTGGAGGAGGAACCCGCCTTGCAATGCCAAAGACAATTTGCGCGCCGGACTCGTCGTCATTGAAGCCTGGTTCAGGAGCTACTGAGGGAGTCCTGGATTAGGGGGTGTTCGGGTAGCCGGACTATACCTTCAGCCGGACTCCTGGACTATGAAGATACAAGATTGAAGACTTCGTCCCGTGTCCGGATGGGACTTTCCTTGGCGTGGAAGGCAAGCTTGGCGATGCGGATATTCAAGATCTCCTACCATTGTAACCGACTCTATGTAACCCTAACCCTATCTGGTGTCTATATAAACCGGAGGGTTGTAGTCCGTAGGACATCAACTCCATATACAACAATCATACCATAGGCTAGCTTCTAAGGTTTAGCCTCCTTGATCTCGTGGTAGATCTACTCTTGTACTACCCATATCATCAATATTAATCAAGCAGGACGTAGGGTTTTACCTCCATCAAGAGGGCCCGAACCTGGGTAAAACATCGTGTTCCCTTCCTCCTGTTACCATCCGGCCTAGATGCACAGTTCGGGACCCCCTACCCGAGATCCGCCGGTTTTGACACCGACAGCCGTCAACAGGCTGAAAGACACACCGGGCCGGAAATTAGCCCAACATTTAAATGGGTCGCTAAAAGGCCGAAAGATGTACATCCTGAAAATTGGCCCATCCATTAAATGGGTCGTTAACAGGCCGAAATCTCATAGGGCCGATATTGAGCCCAAATATATAGCGGGATGTTAACGGGCTCGAACTAACGATGGGCTGCAATGGTGTCAAATCTTTAACGGGCGAATTGGCACATCTCGTATGGGCCGTGGGCTTAAATGGACCTGACACAAGTAGGCCTTATATGGGCCGGCCTGCTAATTTTTACTGGGCCGACATTTTTCACCGGAATGGGCCACTGTTGGGCCATGCCACGTGTCGACCTATCATAGGCACCTCCTGTCCATTGAGTGGATGACATCTGTCCAAATGATGAGCCGATACGTGTTTCCTCCAGCCAATGATGATTTTACACGTGGAAAATCCCCATTGGTCGGGGCTGTTAACGGGTTATCGGATCCAAAACCCGACCTGATAGCTTAACGGCGTTCCGTTACGGTGGATGCCACGTGTCGGTCACCCTTGACGAAAGCACTTCTGTGACGCGCGATTTATCGTCATGGAAGTGGACACTTCCGTGATGATAATTTTGGTAATGTCATGGAACACTTCTACGACAGCACAGGTATGACTATCTTGATTCTGTCATAAATTTGTCATGGATGTACATGCATGACAAAAAATGCGACCTACTGTGACAAACACGTATCATCATGAAAGTGTATTTTTTTTGTAGTGTCACCTCCATAAACGAGAAACATATCCTTAGTCCTTTTCAGGTAATTCAGGATGTTCTTGACCGATGTCCAGTGATCCACTCCTGGATTACTTTGGTACCTCCCTGCTAAACTAATAGCAAGGTACACATCAGGTCTAGTACACAGCATTGCATACATGATAGAACCTATGACTGAAGCATAGGGAATGACTTTCATTTTCTCTCTATCTTCTACAGTGGTCGGGCATTGAGTCTGACTCAATTTCACACCTTGTAACACAGGCAAGAACCCTTTCTTTGCTTGATCCATTTTGAAGTTCTTCAAAACTTTATCAAGGTATGTGCTTTGTGAAAGTCCAATTAAGCATCTTGATCTATCTCTATAGATCTTGATGCCCAATATATAAGCAGCTTATCCGAGGTCTTTCATTGAAAAATTCTTATTCAAGTATCCTTTTATGCTATTCAGAAATTCAGTATCATTTCCGATCAACATTATGTCATCCACATATAATATCAGAAATGATACAGAGCTCCCACTCACTTTCTTGTAAATACAGGCTTCTTCAAAAGTCTGTATAAAACCATATGCTTTGATCACACTATCAAAACATATATTCCAACTCTGAGAGGCTTGCACCAGTCCATAAATGGATCGCTAGAGCTTGCACACTTTGGTAGTACCTTTTGGATCAATAAAACCTTCTGGTTGCATCATATACAACTCTTCTTTAAGATATCCGTTAAGGAATGCAGTTTTGACATCCATTTGCCAAATTTCATAATCATAAAATGCGGCAATTGCTAACATGATTCGGACGGACTTAAGCATCGCTACGGGTGAGAAGGTCTCATCGTAGTCAACTCCTTGAACTTGTCGAAAACCTTTCGCAATAAGTCGAGCTTTGTAGACAGTAACATTACCGCTAGCGTCAGTCTTCTTCTTGAAGGTCCATTTATTTTCTATGGCTTGCCGATCATCGGGCAAGTCAACCAAAGTCCACACTTTGTTCTCATACATGGATCCCATCTCAGATTTCATGGCCTCAAGCCATTTTGCGGAATCTGGGCTCATCATTGCTTCGTCATAGTTTGTAGGTTCGTCATGGCCAAGTAACATGACCTCCAGAACAGGATTACCGTACCACTGTGATGCGGATCTTACTCTGGTTGACCTACGAGGTTCGGTAGTAACTTGATCAGAAGTTTCATGATCATCATCATTAGCTTCCTCACTTACTGGTGTAGGAATCACTGGAACTGATCTCTGTGATGAACTACCTTCCAATAAGGGAGTAGGTACAATTACACTTTCCTTCCACTCACTTCTTTCGAGAGAAACTCCTTCTCTAGAAAAGATCCATTCTTAGCAACGAATATCTTGCCTTCGGATCTGTGATAGAAGGTGTACCCAACAGTCTCCTTTGGGTATCCTATGAAGACATATTTCTCCGATTTGGGTTCGAGCTAATCAGGTTGAAGCTTTTTCACATAAGCATCGCAGCCCCAAACTTTAAGAAACGACAACTTGGGTTTCTTGCCAAACCACAGTTCATAAGGTGTCGTCTCGACGGATTTAGATGGTGCCCTATTTAACGTGAATGTAGCCGTCTCTAAAGCATAACCCCAAAACGGTAGCGGTAAATCAGTGAGAGACATCATAGATCGCACCATATCAAGTAAACTACGATTATGACGTTCAGACACACCATTACGCTGTGGTGTTCCAGGTGGCGTGAGTTGTGAAACTATTCCGCATTGTTTCAAATGAAGACCAACCTCATAACTCAAATATTCTCCTCCACAATCAGATTGCAGAAACTTTATTTTCTTGTTACGATGATCTTCCACTTCACTCTGAAATTCTTTGAACTTTTCAAATGTTTCAGACTTATGTTTCATCAAGTAGATATACCCATATCTGCTCAAATCATCTGTGAAGGTAAGAAAAAACGATACCCGCCGTGAGCATCAACACTCATCGGACCGCATACATCAGTATGTATTATTTCCAACAAGTCTGTTGCTCGCTCCATTGTTCCGGAGAACGGAGTCTTAGTCATCTTGCCCATGAGGCATGGTTCGCAAGAATCAAGTGATTCATAATCAAGTGATTCCAAAAGCCCATCAGCATGGAGTTTCTTCATGCGCTACACCAATATAACCTAAACGGCAGTGCCACAAATAAGTTGCACTATCATTATTAAACTTATATATTTTGGCTTCAATACTATGAACATGTGTATCACTACTATCAAGATTTAGTAAAAATAGACCACTCATCAAGGGTGCATGACCATAAAAGATATTATTCATATAAATAGAACAACCATTATTCTCTAATTTAAATGAATAACTTTCTCGCATCAAACAAGATCCAATTATAACGTTCATGCTTAACGCTGGCACCAAATAACAATTATTCAGGTCTAAAACTAATCCCGAAGGTAGATGTAGAGGTAGCGTGCCGACGGCGATCACATCGACTTTGGAACCATTTCCCACACGCATCATCACCTCGTACTTAGCCAATCTTCGCTTAATCCATAGCCCCTGTTTCGAGTTGCAAATATTAGCAACAGAACCAGTATCAAATACCCAGGCACTACTACGAGCATTAGTAAGGTACACATCAATAACATGTATATCAAATATACCTTTCACTTTGCCATCCTTCTTCTCCGCCAAATACTTGGGGCAGTTCCGCTTCCAGTGACCAGTCCCTTTGCAGTAGAAGCACTCAGTCTCAGGCTTAGGTCCAGACTTGGGCTTCTTAACTTGAGCAGCAACTTGTTTGCTGTTCTTCTTGAAGTTCCCCTTCTTCCCTTTACCCTTTTTCTTGAAACTGGTGGACTTGTTGACCATCAACACTTGATGCTCCTTCTTGATTTCTACCTCCGCAGCCTTTAGCATTGCGAAGAGCTCGGGGATCGTCTTATCCATCTCTTGCATATTATAGTTCATCATGAAGCTCTTGTATCTTGGTGACAATGATTGAAGAACTCTGTCGATGACACTATCATCAGGAAGATTAACTTCCAGTTGAGTCAAGTGGTTGTGGTACCCAGACATTCTGAGTATATGTTCACTGACAGAACTATTCTCCCCCATCTTGCAGCTGTAGAACTTATTGGAGACTTCATATCTCTCAATCCGGGCATTTGCTTGAAATATTAATTTCAACTCCTGGAACATCTCATATGCTCCATTACGTTCAAAACATCGTTGAAGTCCCGATTCTAAGCCGTAAAGCATGGCACACTGAACTATCAAGTAGTCATCAGCTTTGCTCTGCCAGACGTTCATAACATCTGGCGTTGCTCCTACAGCGGGCTTTGCACCTAGCGGTGCTTCCAGGACGTAATTCTTCTGTGCAGCAATGAGGATAATCCTCAAGTTACGGACCCAGTCCGTGTAATTGCTACCATCATCTTTCAACTTTGCTTTCCATAGGAACGCATTAAAATTCAATGGAACAACAACACGGGCCATTTATCTACAACAACATAGACATGCAAAATACTATCAGGTACTAAGTTCATGATAAATTAAAGTTCAATTAATCATATTACTTAAGAACTCCCACTTAGATAGACATCCCTCTAATCATCTAAGTGATCACGTGATCCATATCAACTAAACCATGTCCGATCATCACATGAGATGGAGTAGTTTTCAATGGTGAACATCACTATGTTGATCATATCTACTATATGATTCACGCTCGACCTTTCGGTCTCAGTGTTCTGAGGCCATATCTGCATATGCTAGGCTTGTCAAGTTTAACCTGAGTATTCTGCATGTGCAAAACTGGCTTGCACCCGTTGTATGTGAACGTAGAGCTTATCACACCCGATCATCACGTGGTGTCTCGGCACGACAAACTGTAGCAACGGTGCATACTCAGGGAGAACACTTATACCTTGAAATTTAGTGAGAGATCATCTTATAATGCTACCGCCGAACTAAGAAAAATAAGATGCATAAAGGATAAACATCACATGCAATCAATATAAGTGATATGATATGGCCATCATCATCTTGTGCCTTTGATCTTCATCTCCAAAGCACAGTCATGGTCACCATCGTCACCGGCTTGACACCTTGATCTCCATCGAAGCATCATTGTCGTCTCGCCAACTATTGCTACTACGACTATCGCTACCGCTTAGTGATAAAGTAAAGCAATTACATGGCGATTGCATTTCATACAATAAAGCAACAACCATATGACTCCTGCCAATTGCCGATAACTGTGTTACAAAACATGATCGTCTCATACAACAATTTATATAATCACGTCTTGACCATATCACATCACAACATGCCCTGTATAAACAAGTTAGAGGTCCTCTCCTTTGTTGTTGCAAGTTTTACGTGGCTGCTACGGGCTTAGCAAGAACCGTTCTTACCTACGTATCAAAACCACAACGATTTTTCATCAAGTTTACTGTTTTAACCTTCAACAAGGAGCGGGCGTAGTCACACTCGATTCAACTAAAGTTGGAGAAATAGACACCCACTAGCCACTTGTGTGCGAAGCACATCGGTAGAACCAGTCTCGCGTAAGCGTATGCGTAATGTCGGTCTGAGCCGCTTCATCCAACAATCCCGCCGAATCAAAGTATGACATGCTGGTAAGCAGTATGACTATTATCGCTCACAACTCTTTGGGTGTGTTTGGTTTCTGTCACGAAGTGGAATGGCACGGGTCGGTTCCGTTCCCAAGACCCATTCACGTGTTTGGATTGTCAAAGGACCGGAACCCACTCATTCCAGGGAACGACATATTCCTCATTTATGCGGAACCGAGCAATTCCTCCGAATCGAGCGGACCACGCGGAACGACTCGCCCTCGCATCTTCCTCAGCGCGTCGTGTATCTCCCTCACAACTGGCAGGCACCGGGCGGCGGCGCCCGAACGAGACGAGCGGTAGCGCCTGAAGGAGACACTCACCGCTCCCAGCCTCACCGCCAGCGGCGACGACCGGATCGTGGCCGTTCCCTCCCCTTCCCGTCAGATCCGTTAAGTTCCGGCGACGGCGGCGGCCATTTAGCCGGAAGGTCCTCCACTCACCTTCCCCCACTGCCCCCTCATGACCGGCCCCGCGTGTCCTGCTCGTGGCCGCCCTTTGCTACAATTGTTGTTGTGTCCCGTGCTGCTACTGCTGTCGCTAGCCAGCCCTTGCATGCGTCCTGCTCGTGGCCGGCCCTTGCTGCTCATGGCCTGAACTTGTTCCTATTGTTGTGTGTCGTGCTTCTCCAACTGCTGCTTGTTGTGCTCCCACTGAATTTTATGTTTTGTATGCAAATGACAGAAAAGCGATGAAGTTCTACGGCTAAGTGTTGCCGATGGCTGACATGGCAATATATGTCACTTTTGGGCATTTACAATTGAAAGTTTTGTTGTGTGTTGATGATCTTTTTACCTCTATATGTGTCTTGTTTGTGTTTGATGCCAAAGATCAATATATTGTACATAATCACAAGAAAACAAGTGAAGATATGAACAAACCCATTCCATTCCATCCATAAAACCAAACACCAAAATGTAACCATTCCATTCTTTCGAATTACCCCAACCAAACACAAGGATGGAACCGACCCATTCTAGTGGAATGGAACCATGGCATTCCATTCCACTTCATTCGCAAACCAAACACACCCTTTGTGTTCTACTCGTGCATATAACATCTACGCATAAACCTGGCTCGGATGCCACTATTGGGTAACACAGTAATTTAAAAAAAATTCCTATGCACACGCAAGATCCATCTAGGTGATGCATATCAACGAGAGGGAGAGTGTTGTCTACGTACCCTCGTAGACCGTAAGCGGAAGCGTTATGACAACGCGGTTGATGTAGTCATACGTCTTCACGATCAGACCGATCCTAGCACCGAAGGTACGGCACCTCCGCGATCTGCACACATTCAGCTCGGTGACGTCCCACGAACTCTAGATCCAGCTGAGGTCGAGGGAGAGTTTCATCAGGACGACGGCGTGATGACGGTGATGATGAAGCTATCGGCGCAGGGCTTCGCCTAAGCACTACAACGATATGATCGAGGTGGAAATCTGTGGAGGGGGGCACCGCACACGGCTAAACAATCAACTTGTGTGTCTATGGGGTGCCCCCTCCCCCGTATATAAAGGAGTGGAGGAGGGGGCGGCCCTCTCTATGGCGCGCCCTAGGGGGAGTCCTACTCCCACCGGGAGTAGGATTCCCCCATCCCTAGTTGGAGTAGGAGAGGAAGGAAGGAGGAGAGAGGAAGAAGGAAAGGGGGGCGGGGGGGCCACCCAATTCGGATTGGGCTTGGGGGGGGACGCCCCCACCTTGGCCGCCTCCTCCTCTCTCCCACTAAGGCCCAATAAGGCCCATACACTCCCTGGGGGGTTCCGGTAAACCCCAGGTACTCCGGTAAATGCCCGAACTCATCCGGAACCACTTCGATGTCCAAACATAGTCATCCAATATACTGATCTTTATGTCTCGACCATTTCGAGACTCCTCGTCATGTCCGTGATCAAATCCGGGACTCCGAACTACCTTCCGTACATCAAAACACATAAACTCATAATACCGATCGTCACCGAACATTAAGCGTGCGGACCCTACGGGTTCGAGAACTATGTAGACATGACCGAGACTCATCTCCAGTCAATAACCAATAGCGGAACCTGAATGCTCATATTGGTTCCTACATATTCTATGAAGATCTTTATCGGTCAAATCGCATAACAACATACGTTGTTCCCTTTGTCATCGGTATGTTACTTGCCCGAGATTCGATCGTTGGTATCTCAATACCTAGTTCAATCTCGTTAACGGGAAGTCTCTTTACTCGTTCCGTAATGCATCATCCGTAACTAACTCATTAGTCACATTGCTTGCAAGGCTTATAGTGATGCGCATTACCTAGAGGGCCCAGAGATACCACTCCGACAATCGGAGTGACAAATCATAATCTCGATCTATGCCAACCCAAAAAACACCATCGGAGACACCTGTAGAGTATCTTTATAGTCACCCAGTTACGTTACGACGTTTGATAGCACACTAAGTGTTCCTCCGGTATTCGGGAGTTGCATAATCTCATAGTCATAGGAACATGTATAAGTTATGGAGAAAGCATTAAACTAAACGATCATAGTGCTAAGCTAACGGATGGGTCAAGTCAATCACATCATTCTCTAATGATGTGATCCCGTTTATCAAATGACAACTCTTTGTCTATGGCTAGGAAACTTAACCATCTTTGATTAACGAGCTAGTCAAGTAGAGGCATACTAGTGACACTCTGTTTGTCTATGTATTCATACATGTGCTAAGTTTACGGTTAATACAATTCTAGCATGAATAATAAACATTTATCATGATATAAGGAAATATAAACAACAACTTTATTATTGCCTCTAGGGCATGTTTCCTTCAGTAGGGCGACCTTCCTTTGGCCGCCGCATCCCTCGCCGCCTCGCGCTCCGACTGCTCGATGGCGAGCCCGAAGGCTTTGGTGTTTTTGCGGCGGAGCTGCCGCGCGTCGGTCTACGCTATCATGAGGGAGATGTGGAGGACCGTCGCGAGGAGCTGGTCCTTCGAAATGGCAGGCTCGCGAAGATCGCCTTCCCCGCCAGTTGCCATTCGCAGCGTGCAGCGTTTCAGATTCTGGCATCCTCGTCCGTGTCAACGCCAGCACGAAGAACCATCGATTGCCGGGGACGCCCTCCGGAGCAAGCAGAGAAGACAGAAAGGGACGCGGGGGTGGCCGACTAGAGAGGTGTGGGGCGCCCGGAGCTACGCGGGTGCAACGGGCCGACACAGTCGTCTGCACTATGCCACCGAGCGACGGGGGACAACGCGGAGCCATAGCTTTCGATGCCGCCCCCGGTCCAGCCGCGAGCGCCACAGTGTGATGCAGACAACGAGCTCCTCCAAGTCACCGGCTCCGCGTCACGCAGCAATGACCCCCTCGTCGTCGGATTCGCCGTCGGACACTATGCCAATGTCGTTGCTTACCATGGATCGAAAGGGGGGTGGATGGGAAGAGGAGGAGATGGAGAGAAGTGAGGGGGTTTGACTGTGGTCTAGGGTTTGTCCGTATGAGGATGAGCTTTCCCATACCCGCCCCATATTTGGGCTGAGTTTGAGGGTTGCCGGTCAGTTCGGACGTCCGCGGCCGGTTTGGAGAGCCCGACTGGATGACAATTTTATGACTGGCACTCGCCGGGACGCGACCGGGCCGTCAATCGGTCAGTTTGGGGATCCCGAGTGTAGATGCTCTTACCACCACGTGTGGCTTAACGTCACCTCAGAACAAAAAGTTATTTTTGGTGACAAAAATGATTTGTTCACTAATTACAAATGAGTTTACTTGCTGTAAATAAATTGGAAGAAGAAATACTTGCACAATTGCATCGTAAGCATTGACCATCGCAACTGTAAAAAAAAAAGAAGAAAAAACACTGACCGTCGCAAACTGCTGAAGCCCAGCCATGGCTATCGATGAAAGCGGCCATTCGCCACCACCGATTCTCACGGCACGGGTGCCGCTGAGAACGATTCACCAGATACACTCACCACCAAGAGCTCCATGAAATTTGGATCCATGGCCTTCTCTGGCTCATGGGTCAGTAGGGGGGCATAATTTAGGGCTCACTAGGACGGACCTCCCTTATCGCGGCGTGCGTCTCCACAGGTGCTCGCACCCTATCCCCCAACCTCGTCCTCCCGGTGATTGGATTATTTGCTTGCTTCGCCGCTTCTTGATAGCCATTGCGCCATTGCCTGCCGTCTCTTCACCCCCCTTGTGGTATACTTGCATTCGTAACCTAGGATTGTATACATTTCGTGGAGCACGATATTACTGAATCGAAATGTCACTAAGATGTTCGTGGACTGCTTGTTCGATCCCCCGTAGTGGTATTGCATTTTTCGTGATTCCCCCCTTTCTGGCTTAATTTATCTATTAAATCGCACATACTGGTTCCATTATGAATACATTGGGTCCGGTCTGAGCCGAGACAATTCTATGGCGCCATTATAGTGCCTTGTAGCAGGCCCTTCAATTGTGGTCTTCTTGCACACAAGCAGATCCATAACAGCTTCAGCTGCTTACAAATGTACGCTCTTATATTTCTTTACAGAGGAAGTACTCATTTGTGCACTAGACTGTTAGGTTAGGAGTAAATAGGGTACGGGTTCCATTTAATTCTTTATCTACGGCAATAGGGAACTACCTGCTGGGCTAACCATGCTGTACATGCATATTTCTTGAAGATGGATTGATTGCTGACTTAAAGTGTTTTAATAGGAAACAATGTCTCAAGGAAGCAAGAGCAAAACGAAAGCTGTTGCAATGGCTGATTTGGTGAGCTCTATGAAACAACAGCTCGACTATTACTGGTCACTAGGTGGGGCCACTGATAGGGGAATGAATTGCAGCCCTATTTGCAAAGTTCAGCAGCAGATCCGTGAGGTTGATAGATTCTCTTATGAACCGTTCATTCTGTCCATTGGTTCATATCAGAGTAAATTGCAAAAAACCACCACAATTGCGGACCCTAAATCAAAAAACCACTATCATTTGTTTTTTTTGCAAAAACCCATCACTATTGTGCTGACAGTTTGCGAAAAACGCTGATAGGTCAATTAGAGCAATTTGATTGAAAACCTGATGAGTAGGTCTCACTGTCAGGTGCCACGTGGCGCTGATGAAGACGGCGCTCGTCACACCGTTTGGATCACCCGTTAGGTTGATTTGGGACCCACCCCACTACAGTTAGCGTTGCCGCCGCCGATGGGGTCGATACGGCAGCGCCGCCCTCGTGCGCGCCGGCCGGCCCCGCCGCCACGTCTGGGCAGCTCGCACCGCCGCCGCTGCTCCTTGCGCCCGCCGCCCGCCACCCTCTTTTCCTCTTCCTCTCCTCTTTCTGTGCGCGTCCGCAAGCCACATAGCTGCGGCCATGGCTCGGTCGGAGGTCAAAGCCGGTGGATTTTATGCCGCACGATCTCCAGCTCCGGTTAGCCCCGGACCACGTTCTTTGCTTCCTCGCGTCTCCAGGAGGTTCCTCGGGTGCCGCACCGAGCTGGGCAAGATCCGGAGCTTGGAGACGACGAGCACCGAGCCGTGGAGCGAAGCCGTCGAGGTGAGCCACATCAACGCCGGAACCCGTCGTCGTTCGCGCGCGAATACATACGCACGTACAGGTGCACAACAAGCTGCTTGATTGATTCATACGGAGGCTAGCCAGCTATGTACTGGCGGATGGATTGAACGACCTGAGTCACTGACCACCTCCGGGAGCACCCGTGCACCAGCGAGTTCGGATGGCGCTGCGTGCGCATGGCGAACGGCGAGCCCCGCGCTCAGACGCGTGCAGCGGCCCGGAGCAGCACGATGGCCAGGGCGTGAGCCGAGGTCTCGGACCTGCACGGCGGCTCGGACGCACCGATGCAGAGGCGGCGCGGTGGTGGCCACCACGCGGCGATGACAGCGCACGGCGGCGGCGACAGCTCGGCCGAAGTATGCGGCCAGCACGGCGATGCCCGTTATCTGGGAGGTTGAGGAGCATGGGGTGGTCGTGGATTTTGTCAAGGACCTTAAAGACCCAGTGGCGCACTACCCAGGCGGCGCGGCCGCGTCTTGCCACGCTGCCTGCTAGGTGTTCGATCAAATGCAAGGAGATAGAGGAGGGCCTCTTGGGAGCTCGACCATGGCGGAAAGGAGGCGTCCGGCCTACTGCTAATCCATTTGAGCATATAGGCGGCGCACGTGCACAGCTTGCACGAGGTGGAGCAGCATAAAAACTCCACGTCCAGTGCTGGCGTTGGTTGGCTTCCGACGAGCCGAGCGGCGTCCATGGCGGGCAGGAGCTGCAGCGGCGGGCGGTGCGCCATGTCCGACGGCGGCGCAGGGCGAGGGCGGTGGGCTCGAGGGACCCAGCTACACCGGCGGGCGCGCATGTGGGCAGACCCAGCTACCGTGGCTGGCGCTGCCGCGCGAGTCAAAGCCCCTATCGACTTAACAGTATAGGATAACGGTGTGACATTTGACTGCCACGTCAGCACTTACAACTGGATCCCATCTGTCAGATTCTGTGTTAAAAGCTGCTTATTGATCGGTTAGTGTTTTTTACAAAAGGATTACTGAATACCTGGTGGTTTTTGCAAAAAAAATAAATGGTGGTGATTTTTTGATTTAGAGTCCATAATTATGGTGGTTTTTTACAATTTACTCATCCTGCATAGGCTTGCGTCAAGGGTGGCGAACTTCCTGAGTACGTCGACAGGTTCTGTACTGTGTTCTTCGGGATTTTTTCGTCTTAAGTATTTTGTTCTCATGAAAAAGATCATACTAACTGTACATAACCGATCGAATCAGCCCTCGCTTGCCTTCCGTTAACCCATTGACTGATGAGCCAAAAATAATCCTACTGCAGTGCATGCGTCCTACACCAGTTTTTCATCTCCTCCACTTAGCTTTTCATTATGCCTTTTAATAAACACAAGTGCATATAGGAATCCAAGTAAATAGCAACGACAATTATTAACAAGTTACATATCTTTTCCCTTTGTCTCCCTTCTACCTTGATCGGAAACAATTCTACACCACAAGTAAATCCCTCTATTGAAACTGCTCTACAGGTCCATTGTTTTAGCTTCAGGTTCATTATCTCTTTAAATTGAGCCACGAGAAGGAGCCACCAAGGCCGGTGTTCATCGCCCATTCGCCCTGGCTACGAGGAAACGGTCAGTTTTTCACGTACACACTTATTTGACTACAATTTCAAATTGAATTTGTTTTTTTGCAAGAATTTGTAACTGTAGGACGCACATTCATCTTCCACCAACCTGCACGACGAATTTGCAGGCTAGCATTGTTACATACCCAGACAGGATAACTACGCTTTTGTGGACCTATATATACTTCCCACATGTTGTTTCAAATATCTTCAGAATTGTAAGCACGTTTAATCCCGGTCTGCTATTTATTAGGTCGCCAGTCAGTGGCGAAGCCACGTTAAGCATGTGTAGTTGTTTGACTACACAGGAATTTCGTAGCAAATTGACCCAGGCCTACGTACAACATGCCTCTGAACAAAAAACTGTTGGAGTTTGACCACAGGCCCATGTATCACCTGATTCGTGTAACAATGGGCTAGGATCTTCTCAAAAAGAAAAAAAAACAATGGGCTAGGTCGAACAGGAATAGAAAGTCCTAAATATCTTCCGTGATCGTAATGCATCGAAGAAATCCCTTGATCTTCTCCTTGGACTACTCTGCCTTCCCAACTTTCAGCTCATCAGTTCAACTTTTTTTCCTCCGCCACAGCCTCATCCTGGCCTCCGCCTGCGATCTTTGGCCTGGGCGTTAGGCGTGAGACAGGGCCACCTCCGGCCGTCTGGTGAGCCGTGAGTGACTCCTGTTCTCCACCTGCGATCTTCGGTCAGGACGTGAGCCGTGAGGCATGGCCACCTCCGGCCGTCCAGTAAGCCACGAGCGATGGACCGTCAATGGTCCGTCAGTGGCAGAACGAGGCCATCAGCCCTTCCCCTTCTACCATAAGTTCTGTCTTTTGTATCGCTATATGTTTTTTCTCTTCCTATCATTGTCTCATACTGAAATTTATTCCAATATGTTATACATACTAGCAAAAATGCCCGTGCGTTGCAACGGGAGAATGTCACACAATAATCCACCCAAAGACCTTGTCTTATTCGAGGCAAAAGTTGCAGTGCTTTCTACAATAATATTAGTCATGTCCACCTTGCTAAGCCTAGACAACGTGAAATAGAAATTCATACAAAAAAATCAAAGCTTATTCATTTGTAAAAAAAGCATATTTACATTGTATGATAGGCCCAGACTACTCCCTCTCTTGCAAGGCTGGCCATTGCTTCACTTTATCGAGTGTCACCATGTCTGTGTTCTCTCCTTAAATGTAATCTTGAACCTCTCCTGAAGAACATCAAATAGAGCGCTTGTGCCATCAGAGGTGAGGGTGATACGATGTACATCTGAAAGTTTTATCTTTTTGCATGAACCTATTCAAAGCATTAAAATCAAATGATAACTTTCGTCTGTTTGCTAATTTCTCCCATGGCTTAGGAGCATGCATTCTTCTACGGATTGACCACTTTTGACATATAAAAAGTGTTCTCATGCCTTACGAAGTTATCATACAGGACAATCCCATACGAACAAAAAGTGGTTCTGATTACATAATATTAATTACTTATTCTAACACAAAAGCAAAATGCAAAATGACCCGCATAAGAGGGGCAAGGGATGTCTGAATATAGTTCCCGAGATTAGCATGCACAAGTGAGATTTTTGAGAAAATAAATGGGTTCCACAAGCTTAAAATATGCATAAAAATACAAAAGCAATCAGAAGTGGCCTCTCAAATACATGGTCAATAAAGGGCATTCAAGTATCCATGATCTTGGGACAAAGCAAACCCAGTCTGTTGGTGAATCCATGAATAGCTGGCAAATCACTAAATAATAAAGGAGTCAACACAAACTACCTAAGCCAGGGCAGACCAAAAGGCATGACATAGTCAGAAGGATAAGAGTTCTCATATGAGGAAGTATCAGTTCCCCTTGAGCAGAATACCGAGTGATAACAAATGTATCATATGAACAGAGTGAAACTGTATGTAATGGAAACTTTTAAACTAAAAGCCTATGGGGCAAGAATTTCTTCTCCCACAACACAAATTTTTTCTTCGTTGCGTTATCACCCTTGAATCTTCTGCTGCAATACGCTTCTCTTGAACCACACAGGAAAATTACAGAAAACATCAGTATGTACCTTATCATTCTTGTCTATTTCCTAGAAATCCTTTTTATCAGTTGTTCACTATGAGAAACAATCTCAGGGAAAAGGTAGATTGATGACCAAAGAAATGAAATTACAGACCAGTACGCAGTATGATTGAATTATTAGAGAATCTGACTGCTATAGAAAATGCATTTAGTGAAACTTGATTATTATCTTCTTAAACCAAAAGAGAATGTATGGCTATAACAAAAAGGATTCAAGATGACAAAATAATAACATAATGATCAAGAAAAGATGCAGGCAAAGGAGATACAAACACAAACCTGATGTTGCTAATAGATGGTTGCAGATGCATGGCTCTATACCCAATTTCGTAAGCAACATCTGTAGACTGCATAAGTTGGGTCGTTTAGGCTCTTCCCTATAAAAATAGTAGCATGTACTCTAGCTACTTCCCTAGCAATACTCTTTTTTGCGACGCTACTCTTCTAGCAAAAATAATAACTTAACAACTATTCTTCATTTCAAAATCGTTCATGAAAACCCACAGAAGTCCAGAATTCTTTGCCTATGATTAGCCCTGCAATCTGAAGACTTGCACTGAACTCATCATCCTGTTGCCTGAAGGAAATTTGGTGCGAACATCAAGCAGACTATACGAGCTTCACAACCACAATAGCAGAGTACATAACTTGGTACTTTCATATTTAACATCTTCTACTTTGATATTGTTTCGGCAACTCAATGGAAAAGCTTGACAGAATAACATGGTTACAACTAATAGTCTGACGGCCAAACGCAAGAATTTCATACTGACAGGGAACCAACTCCATTGTAGGTTCAAGAGCTTCCAGGGGAGGCCACCGTCGAGGGAGGCCCTTTCTAAAAGGAGGGACTTAACATGGGCGAGCAGAGACTACAATTGATAAGGACGGTCTGAGGGAAGCCTGAGGGCACGGTTGCAGGTGGTGGCGATTTCGCCTACAAAGCAGCTAGAGTACTAAAAGTGCAACGTTGAGCAACAGGTAACAACACTAACCTTCAATATAATGGCAAGGGAGCTATCCATGGAGGTGTCTAGTTGAAACTGAGTATGGATGGCGCTTCAAGCTAATACTATTACTAATTGAACTGAGCAAGACATCCGCATATACTTCAAGCTTTATCGAGATACCAGTGAGAGCAAAATCACTGGAAGCTACCTTATAACAATATACTACACTGGGTATATCCACTATCATCTGGTCCAGCCGTTCAGGTGAAGTGAGCGTCAGTAGAACAATGATCTACAGACCACAAGAGTTCCAAAGCACCAATAATCAGAACATCTACAAAGAAACAAAGGAGCAAGCAACAGCCAAAAAATAGGATAAATTACGAACCTGAGAATCAGGTCGTGGAGTTCAAGGGGAAACTCCTCCATGCCCTCCTAGCAGGAGTTGAGCACTATAGCAGATTCATCAGGGTCATCGAAGCTGCAGAACATGTTGCTGCTACTGCTCGACGTCGGGCTGTTGTCCCTTGCAAAGTATTATTCTGAACATGCTGCAGAACGCACATATGAATTTCCATGACGGCACGAAACTGAATGCAAGTAATATTGCTGTAGGAAAATCTACACATGAGTACTAAAAGAGCTGCAGCGACATAATTCTGCATGTAGTAAGCTTAAAATTGCCATGTTCCTCCATTTAGTAATTTGTGTACTGCTTAACTTCGGATGTAGATTATGCAGATATATAAAAGTTCAGTACCCTGTTCCTCCTTTCCAAATCTTCATTTCATAAGAACAGAAAGGTAAATTGCCCGTGCGTTGCAACGGGACAAAAAAGGCGAGTACTCAAATTTAGTGAGAATTGTTAGATGTCGCTCATTTCACAATTCGTTAGATGCCACTACACACCACTTCTTCTATCCAACTCTAATAATTGTCACAAATAAGGTTGCCCTCGTCTCTAGTGACATTGTGAAAATAATGTTACTGTGGTCATGTGTACCGAAGTTCCACTAAAATGAAAAATACAAATAGCTAAATTCAGAATCGGGGAGAATTGTGTCAAACATGCACATCATGTATTACTTTATCTTGCTTTTAGCAACCTAAAGTAACTTCTCTGAAGTGTGTAGATGATCCGAAAAACTACAACTCATATGACATGAAGATATAAAAAAAGCTTTGCTTCAAGTATGAAGGAAGCCTTTGTCTATCTTGGAGAACCTGTAGTTATAAATTATAGGTGCAATATACATTTAGCCTTACATAGCGTGTAGGCAGCATTGTGTTTTACATTCAGTTGGGATCTTGTTTAATAACAGCTACAGGCAGTGGCGTAGCCAGGCCCTAGGCATGGGGGCACAATCCTTTGCTGAGTGTTCATCCCTGTATCTATCTTCCAGATTGTATTACTTTATTTTACAGATTGTATTTCACGGATAACCCTATGTTCAGCTGCCCACATCCCACAAATCTGGGGCGTTACATGATAAAGGTGAAGAACATCCCGGATTCCATCAGGAAAATTCATTGAAGAAGCATCAGAATAACATCTTGGCTAAACTTTATCTCCAACCACCAGCGCTTAGGGGCAATCATTAGAAAAGAAAGTCAACACAGTATCTGGAACTGGTTAGAAATTACATACATTATGTGTAGGGATCCATGCAAGTAGATAGTAAATTACACTGGGATGGCATGACTATAATAACATCCAGTATTACCCAAGCTTCGATTGTTCAGATGGGAATGTATCCAAAAGTAAATAACATCCATAAAAAATAACTGGAGCTACTAACTTATCAAACACAGGGGAAAACAATTGCCTAATCCACTTATATGCTACAATGATCTGCCTACACACATTTTCGTATCAGTATTTTTTTAATAAAACTGCTAGGAATGGGTGGGCCAGAGAAGCAGGAGGGAGCAACCTGACCTACGCAAGCAGCTCGCTGCGTTTGGGAGCCTCGTCCTGCTCCTGCAGAAGGCGCGTACAGGGTGAGCTCGCTACAGGAAGAGGCATCGGCTGTTGTGGAGGAGATCGGGGCTCGCCGCATTCCGCCAGCTACTTCCTTGGCAGCAACGACGACCGGGGAGGAGTGAGGCGAGGGCGGTGGCTAGAGACCAGTAGTTGCTTCTGGCGGCTCGAGACGGGCCTAGAGCGGAGGGAGGCGAGGGGGTGGCGGAGGACCGGTGCGAGGGCACGGGGAAGCGACGTTGTTTTCGCCATGGACAACCGCAGCACCCCGCCTGGCCACCTCTCCATTGGCCTCGTGCTCCCCCTCCTCGATCCCTCCGCCCCGCCTTCGGATCCACGCCGGAGCAGCCGGATCCGCGTCCTCCTGCCTCGCCTGCCGTCGGGAAGAGGACGACCGAGAGGAGCGCCGTCCGCTGCCGTCCCGAACTCTGATTCCGCGCTCGCCCAACCTCGAGCAAGGTGGTTGCGCCGGGCGGGGCAGCAGGCCTCGAGGTCCTTCAAGAGCGCGGCGAGCAGCCGCACAGCGCGCGGTGGGGCGGCGCACGGCGGGGCGGGGCAGGAGGTGGCGGCGGCAGGGAGCGCGGGGCGGGGCAGGAGGCGGCGGCGGCGGGGACGGGCAGCGCAGGAGGTGGAGATGGGATCGAGGAGGCAGTGTCGTGCGGCTGGCTAATTTTTTTTTCTTTTCTCTCCTCCATACCGGTTTGGCCTGACTTATGACGAGGACTGCGGGTTGAATACCCAAAACTTTAGGGGCTTTTTTGCAAAATTAACGACGACGTACGATCAGAGGCAATAGCTGGTTTATTAGTAGGTACAGATATGTATCAAAAAATATGCATGATCACAAAGGATTGCTGCCACAAATAATTATATAAGTAATGAACTATTATGTTTTCACTGGCTCATAATGTAACATAAGGGGGTAAATAAAGGGATACAAACTTACCTACAAAAAGCCTTTTTTTTTTGCGGGTATGAGAAAATTTTATTAGAAAAGATTGACATCACAACGTTTTGATCCTGGCACCGCCACTGCGGCTAACGACATCCAACGTAGAAATAATCTCAAAATAAAATATGTGGAAAATAAACTACTCGCCCAATCAGCAAGACGGCGATCTAATCCATGGTATCGTTTACTTATTGCAAAGTCACCCAATCCTACTAGGGTTCAAGGTCACACAACATCAATAGAGGACCCACAACCAAAATCGCAAAAGAAATGACCCACGGCCGAGAGCCCGAGAGGGTCATGTCAATTTGCATGCCACAAACTCCGGACCAAAAATCCTTGGCAAGTAACACGCACCACGCTGCCGCGCTTAGTTGAGGCAGCTGCTTGAGATTATGTCCATGGATGAGCTCATGTGAGAGGTACTGATGACATTGTGGTTCTAGCTAAGGAAGAATAAACCTGTACTGTGTAGTATGCACGCAGTATGCTGGGAGGACTGATTGATCGAGTGTCCTATGTATGTGTGAATCTACTAGTGTCCGTCCGGGATTTATGTTCATGAACTCATATGTATGTCGTTTCTCGTGTTCATCATTGTTTTCCGTTCAACCACCTGCAACTGCTGGCGTATCCATCCGGGTTCAGCTGTATGTTGCCGGTTTGGTCCGGATTTTTCGTTGCGGAGTACCTTACCTGACCCTCTCCCCTCTCGGGCTCTCGGCTGGGGCTGCGCGCGTCGTGGCTCCGTTGAGATCATGTTGAGCGTAGACGTCTTGCCTCCGTTTTGTCTGGTCTCGACGACACACAGACGTCTTGCCTGCGCGCGTCTTGCCTCCGTTTTGTCTGATCATGTTGAGCGTAGACGTCTTACCTACTTGCGAGGTTTTAGATAGCTAGGTTGGGTCCATGGTAGATGGGCATGGCTCTGGCTGGCTGGCTGGCTGGTACGAGCGGCCGGTGCAGATCCATCATGGCCGCGCCGCGTGCACATGACGGACGTGCTTCGGCATTGCCACACCGATGCAAGATCGTACGACACACAGCACAGGCCGCGTTGGTCCACACCCCAGACGGTGCACGCTCTCGTTCGACGCATGGGCTGGAGAGCCAAACACAGGCCAGGCCACTCGTACGGATCCAGCCTCGATTATTTTCTTCGAAACTGGGGCAAAAACAGAGTGTGCCCGGACGATAAATTTGTGGCTGCCGCGGTCATCCGTAACTATAGCGACCGTGTCCTCCTCCTCCATGCATGCAAATTTTCAGAAACAATAAAGAAATGCTCCGTGCATGCATGCATATGCACGCGTGGCATGGTGGTCTCAGACCTTTCGTTTGTATAACTCGTTACTCGTCGCATGCACAAGCTATAGCTCACGGCTCAATCGATCCATGCATCCATTACTTTTTTTTTGCGGCTCCATGCATCCATTACTTCCTCGCCAGCCTGTGTACCCATGTTGTACTAGTACGTACGCCGGTGTGAAGAGCAACGCCCGAACCAAATTAATCGACAAGGAGAATCGCCGGAGCTTTGCACTGTGTGCGAGCGGCGGTGCAGTTGAACTCGCACACATGTCGCCGGCGCGGCTCGGATGCGGGCGGTGTGGTCACAAACTGCCAAATTGGGTAAATATTGTAAAACGACGGTTAAAGTCTTAACTAATCATGCAATTGCAAAGATTTAAAAGATTACGGGAAGGTGATGCGTAGTTTCTGCCTACTTGGTCTCAGTTTGTTCCTTCAAACCTGCACTTGATCAGGAAGGTGGTGATCCGTCACTCTGGGTCGGCACGCCTGCTATGGTAGTCTTTCGTACTTTCGTTTGTGGTTGGGGTGGGTAGTTTTTTTTGGTGAATACGCTTAGCAGCGTATCGTTTCATTGATAGGTAGGAGGGTGAACACAAGTTACAAGGATGCTTCCTCGCAGACGTACACAAGCCGGCGTCTAGGAGGTTGCAAGGTGGAGCAGAGGGAGAAGGATGCTCAGCCTCGGGACACAAGGTTGAAGTTACAGGGATAATCGCGGCTAGCCCTCGAGCACCCGCCTTACCCCAGAGGCGGGGATCGTCTTTGATCGAGCGTATTAGGTCTTCAGTGGAGGGACACCGGTTCTCGAAGATGACCGCGTTGCGGTGCTTTCAAATGGACCAAGCGGAGAGTGCCACGATGGAGTTGAGGCCCTTCCGTAGGCAGCCCGGGGATTCATCAACGGCCTTGGACCACCACGTGAAGAAGATGGTGTCACCAGCATGTGTCAGCCATGTGTAGCATAGGTCAGATTCTTTCAGGTTTCTATTTCCTACTGTCTTTTGGGCTAGGCTTCCTCCTACTCAGGGTTTTTTGCCTCGTCTCTTGCTCTTGTCCGTGATGAGCTGTTTTATTGCTTGTACGTTACGCTGCTCAATCGATCGACGGTGTAATGGATGCATGGATCGATTGGTTCCCTACAGTCTCTTTTATTTTCTGTTGTCCATTGGTTCCCTTTTTTTATTGCTTGTACTTGGGACTGTCAGTGTTCGTGTCAACACACGGTGTGCACTTTTCCTTGACAAAAAAAAGCCGATGTGCACTGGAATGTGTCTCTTGAAACATAACACATAACAAAAAAAATGTAGTATATTGTATTACTTTGAGCACATAATATTTTAAAAAAGAAATAAAAAGAGAACACTGGTTGAATTGAATGAGTTTCCTGGTGCATGTGGTAAAAAAATGTAAACAAAAGGGGAACGGGTAGTAGAAAATTAAAGCTCACCCTTTGATCAACAAAAAATATATTTTATGTAACAAGAGTTAAATTGCATATAACTAGTTATTGGACCATTTACTTCTTTCTTAGTACACATCACTAGTTGTAGGTGAACTATAGGGAAAATAAAAAATATTTTTAAATAAAAAATTAAGTTACACATGGATAACACACATGTAATTGTGCATGATCGACGGGCACGGAACTACATGCAATCAAACATTTGTGCAAGCATATGGCAATATTTCAAGAAAATAAATTAAATTGCACACAAATAGCAAGCATGCAATTACGTGTGATCGACGGATATGCAACTGCATGCGACTGTCGTTTGTATAACTAATGGCACTATTTTCTAAAAGAAAAATGTTAAGTTGCACAGAGATTGTGGTCGTGCATTTGCGCATGCATGGAGGACATGCAGTTGCATGTGGTCGACGTGTGTAAAATCAGGTGATGTTGTTTTGAAAATTAAAAATCAAAACATCACTATTTAGAAAAAAAATCAAAAACATAAAAAAATTAGAAAGAAAAGCAAAAAATGAAAAAAATTGAAAAGGTCAATAATAAACCCACATACCAAGCCGCCCAAGTTTCTTGTCCCCCCTAGCATCCTAGTTACCCCCATCTGGTGTGGCTTGAAGTTGCATGTGGGCTACAACATATGTAGTTACATGCAAGTAGGTGACCCATTTGGAAAATAAACACTTGTATAGGAAAGATTAAAAAACACGTAAAAATCATGGTAGACATGCAATTGCCCTCTTGCCAAACAAAAGATCATTGAATTGTTGTCGCGTTGAAGACATGCAATTACTGTCGAGAATGACACTTACAGGTGCATGCCTAGGAAGACACTTGTAGTTGGGGGTGGGGAGTAACGCTTGCAGTTTCATGGCTACTATCGGGCATGCCCCACGCCACTCCTACCCCGTCGTTGTCGCCTCCGACAAAACAAATCCCTAGTTGCAACCCTGTTGGAAGACATGCAATTGCAGTTGGGGGACGACACTTGTAGTTGCACGACTATTGTGGGACATGCAACTGACCTCTTCTCCTCGAGATCCCTCCGACAAAACAAAAGCCTGATTGCAACCAAGTAAGAAAGACATGCACTTGCATGAGTACAGTTGGACATGCAGTTGTGGGGATCTTGTCAGGCTTGCAACTGGCCCGCCCCCTCTACCAACGTCCCCTCCGACAGAACAAAAAACTCCAGTTGTGGTCGGGCTAGAAGACATGCTGTTGCGGTCGGGTGCGACACTTGCAGTTGCATGCCTAGTGTCAAACATGCAACTGGCCCACCCCATCTCTCGCAGCCCCCTCCGACAAAACAAAGGTCCAGTTGCAACCATGTTGGGGGACATGCAGTTGCGGCCGGGTGCGGCGCTTGCAGTTGCAAGGTTGTTGTCCGGCTTGCAACTGGCCCACCCCCTCTGACAAAACAAAAATGTCCAGTTGTGGTCGGGTTATAGGACATGCAATTGCGGTCGGGTGTGACACTAGCAGTTGCGGGGTTGTTCTCGAGCTTGCAACTGGCCCGTCCCCTCCGACAAAACAAACAAGTCAAGTTGCGGTCGGGTTACAAGACATGTAGTTGCGGTCGGGTGCGACATTTGCAGTTGCATTCCTAATGTCGGACATGCAACTGGCCCGCTCCCTTCGACAAAACAAAAAAGTCCAGTTGCGGTCAGGTTAATCACAAGACATGCAGTTGCGGTCGGGTGTGACATTTGCAGTTGCATTCCTAGTGTTGGACATGCAACTGGCCCGCCCCCTCCAACAAAACAAAGGTCCAATTGCAACCATGTTGGGGGACATGCAGTTGCGGTCGGGTGCGGCGCTTGCAGTTGCAGGGATGTTGTCGGGCTTGCAACTAGCCCGCCCCCTCTACCGGCGCCCCCACCGACAGAACAAAAAGGCCCAGTTGTAGTTGGGCTAGAAGACATGCAGTTGCGGTCGGGTGCGACACTTGCAGTTGCATTCCTAGTGTCGATCATTGATAACCCACAAGTATAGCGGATCAATTGTAGCCTCTTTCGATAAGTAAGAGTGTCGAACTCAACGAGGAGCTAAAGGTAGAACAAATATTCCCTCAAGTTCTATCGACCACCGATACAACTCTACGCACACTTAACATTCACTTTACCTAGAACAAGTATGAAACTAGAAGTACTTTGTAGGTGTAAAAGGATAGGTTTGCAAGAATATAAAGAGCACGTAAATAAAAATTAGGGGTTGTTTAGGTAAAGAAGCAATAAAGTTAGTATAGCGAGTGTGGAAAAGTGGTGGTAGGAGTTGCGAAATTGTCCGTAAGCAATTGACTACATTACTAGACTGATAGCAAGTTTTATGTGGGAGAGGCCACTTCTAGCATGTCATCCCTGACTTGGAATTCTATGCACTTATGATTGGAACTATTAGCAAGCATCCGCAACTACTAACGTTCATTAAGGTAAAACCCAACCATAGCTTAAGATATATTGGTCCGCCTTCAATCCTGTATGCATCAATTTCTATGCTAGGTTGAAGCTTCTGTCACTCTTGCCCTCCAATACATAGTCCTATCAACATACAACTAACCCTATGGTGTGATCCACGCACGCGCTCATATGATGGGCACCGAAGGACAACAACATAACCACAGGCAAATTAAACAAATCATAGCAATTCACCAATCACCGATATGACAACGAAAATCTACTCAGACATCATAGGATGGCAACACATCATTGGATAACAATATGAAGCATAAAGTGCCATGTTCAAGTAGAGGGTACAGCGGGTTGCGGGAGAGTGGACCATTGTAGATAGATGGGGGAAGGTGATGAAGATGTTAGTGAGGATGACGGAGGTGTTGGTGTAGATCGTCGTCGCACGATGATGGCCCCGGCGGCGTTCCGGCGCCACCGGGAGAGAGGGGGAGAGGGCCCCCTTCTTCTTCTTCTTCCTTGACCTTCTCCCTAGATGGGAGAAGGGTTTCCCCTCTGGTCCATGGCCTCCATGGCGGCGGAGGGGCGAGAGCCCCTCCGAGATTGGATCTGTCTCTCTGTCTCTCTCTGTTTCTGCGTTCGCTGATTTTGCCCTTTCATCGTTTCTTAAATTTTTGGAGATCCGTAACTCCGATTGGGCTGAATTTTGGACACGATTTTTATCCAGATATTGGCTTTCTTGCGGCGAAAGAAGGGCACCAACCGCCTTACGGGGTGGCCACGAGGGCCCAGGGCGCGCCTGACCCCCTGCGGCGCACCCCTGCCTCGTGGCCCCCTCGGGCATCGTCTCGCGTTGATTCTTCTTCCCAAAAATCACATATATTCCAAAAAAATCTTCGTCAGTTTTTATCCTGTTTGGACTCCGTTTGATATGGATTTTCTGTGAAACAAAAAACATGCAACAAACAGGAACTAGCACCGGGCACTGGATCAATATGTTAGTCCCAAAAATAGTATAAAAAGTTGCCAAAAGTATATGAATGTTGTATAATATTGGCATGGAACAATAAAAAATTATAGATATAACGGAGACGTATTAGCATCCCCAAGCTTAATTCCTGCTCGTCCTCGAGTAGGTAAATGATAAAAACGATAATTTTTGATGTGGAATGCTACCTAGCATAATCTTGATCATGTAATCTAATCATGGCATGAATATTAAGACACGAGTGATTCAAAGCAATAGTCTATCATATGACATTAAGACAATAATACTTCAAGCATACTAATAAAGCAATCATGTCTTTTCAAAATAACATAGCCAAAGAAAGCTCATCCCAAAATCATATAGTTTGGCTATGCTTCATCTTCGTCACACAAAATGCTCCCATCACACATATAGTTTGGCTCTTACTTTTTCAACTTTCCCGCAATACATGAGCCGTGAGCCATGGACATAGCACTATAGGTGGAATAGAGTATGATGGTGGAGGTTGTGCGGAGAAGACAAAAAGGAGAAAGTCTCACACCGACGCGGCTAATCAACGGGAGATGGAGATGCCCATCAATTGATGTCAATGTGAGGAGTAGGGATTGCCATGCAACGGATGCACTAAGAGCTATAAGTGTATGAAAGCTCAAATTGGAAACTAAGTGGGTGTGCATCCAATTTGCTTGCTCATGAAGACCTCGGGCATTTGAGGAAGCCCATCATCGGATATACAAGCCAAGTTCTATAATGAAAATTCCCACTAGTATATGAAAGTGATAACTCAAGAGACTCTCCATATGAAGAACATGGTGCTACTCTGAAGCACAAGTGTGGTAAAAGGATAGTAACATTGCCCCTTCTCTCTTTTCACTCATTTTTTTATTTTTTTATTTTTTTCTCTTTTTTTCTTTTTTCTTTTTTCTTTTTTTGTAGGCTTCTTTGGCATCTCTTTTTTTTGGGGGGGGGGCTTCTTTGGCCACTTTTATTTTGATAACCTCACATGGGACAATGTTCTAATAATGATGATCATCACACTTTTATTTACTTACAACTCAATATTACAACTCGATACTAGAACAAAGATATGACTCTATATGAATGCCTCCGGCGGTGTACCGGGATGTGCAATGATCTAGCGTAGCAATGACATCAAAAAATGGACGAGCCATGAAAACATCATGCTAGCTATCTTACGATCATGCAAAGCAATATGACAATGAATGCTCAAGTCATGTATATGATGATGATGGAAGTTGCATGGTAATATATCTCGGAATGGCTATGGAAATGCCATAATAGATAGGTATGTTGGCTATTTTGAGGAAGATATAAGAAGGCTTATGTATGATAGAGCATATCGTATCATGGGGTTTGGATGCACCAGCGAAGTTTGCACCAACTCTCGAGGTGAGAAAGGGCAATGCACGGTACCGAAGAGGCTAGCAACGATGGAAGGGTGAGAGTGCGTATAATCCATGGACTCAACATTAGTCATAAAGAACTCACATACTTATTGCAAAAATCTATTAGTCATCGAAACAAAATACTACGCGCATGCTCCTAGGGGTATAGATTGGTAGGAAAAGACCATGCTCGTCCCCGACCGCCACTCATAAGGAAGACAATCAATAAATACCTCATGCTCCAACTTCGTTACATAATGGTTCACCATACGTGCATGCTACAGGAATCACAAACTTCAACACAAGTATTTTTACAATCCACAACTACCCACTAGCATGACTCTAATATCACCATCTTTATATCGCAAAACTATTGCAGGGAATCAAACATATCATATTCAGTGATCTACAAGTTTTATGTAGGATTTTATAACTAACCATGTGAATGACCAATTCATGTCATCTCTCTAAATAGATATAAGTGAAGCAAGAGATTTTAATTTTTTCTACAAAAGATATGACCACGCTCTAACAAATATAAATGAAGTAAAAGAGCATTCTATAAATGGCGGTTTTCAATGTGAAGAGAAATAGGCAATCCAAACTTTAAATGATATAAGTGAAGCACATGAAGCATTCTATAAAGCCATACTCAAAAGATATAAGCGAAGCGCAATGAGAATTCTATAAATCAACCATGGACTATCTCATACCAGCATGGTGCATAAAATAAAAGTGAAAACCAAATGCAAAAGATGCTCCAAGATTTGCACATATCGCATGAACGAAACGAATCTGAAAACATACCAATACTTGTTGAAGAAAGATGGGATGCCTTCCGGGGCATCCCCAAGCTTAGACGCTTGAGTCTCCTTGAATATTTACTTGGGGTGACTTGGGCATCCCCAAGCTTGAGTTCTTGCCTCTCCTCCTTTTCCTCATATCGAGACCTCCTCGATCCTCGAGCACTTCATCCACACAAAACTCAACAGAAAGTTTAATAAGATCAGTTAGTATAATAAAGCAAATCACTACTCTAATTACTGTTGCAAACCAATTCATGTTTTGTTTTTGCATTGTAGCTACTCTAATATAACTTTTCCATGTCTTAATCCACTGATAGAAATTGATAGTTTCATCAAAACAAGCAAACTATGCATCAAAAACAGAATTTGTCTTAAACAGGACAGTCTGTAGTAATCTGAACATTCACCATACTTCTGGTACTCCAAAAATTCTGAAAAATTTAGGACAAATAAACAATTTGTATAGACAGTGCAAAAAGTTTCAGAACCATTTGACGTTCCAGTAAAAAATTTAAAATCACGCACTACAGCCAAAGTTTTTGTTCTGCACTGCACAAACCAACAAGCAATGTAAACATCCTAAAGGCAAATCTTGGCATATTATTTTTTATTATACAATGGAATTATACAAGGGGATAATTATTTTTGTTGAAAAGTTTCTGTAATCAATATTCATAAAGTTTCCGTGAGCATGAACAAAGTTCAAGGAGCTCCCCCACTTCAACAATGCTTGTCTCTCTCACTTTCACTTTCCTTTTTGAAAAGTTTTGGATTCTCCTCTTTATTTTTTTGGTTTTTAAACTATATAAAAGCACTCAACAAAAATAAATGACTCTCTAAAAATTCTGGGTTGTCTCCCTGGCAGCGCTTTCTTTAAAGCCATTAAGCTAGGCATAAGGTGCTCAAGTAATGAATCCACCCAGATCCCAAGGTATATCAAAGCCAATTTTAATTAATAATGATTTGTGATTTAGTAGTGAGCACAAAGCAACATATATCATGTAATGAAAAAGTCTAACTCTCTTCCTATGCATCAGCATGTCATAAAAGAACAATTCATGCACACATAGTAAAGGCCAATGAATAGTATAAACAATTTCTTGCAATTTTATCATATTGGAAACATGGAGAGGCGGAGATGTAGTTCCTCTCTCATAATAATTGCAAGTAGGAGCAGCAAGCACATGCATATTATATCTATCAAAATCATCATGTGTAGTAGTGAAACGCAACCCATCAATATAATCCTTAATAAGGGCAAACTTCTCCGATATAGTGTAGTCGGGAGAATTCAAATATATAATAGGACTATCATGCGTGGGTGCAATAGCAACAATTTCATGTTTAACATAAGGAACTATAGCAAGTTCATCTCCATAAGCATAATTCATATTGGCATCTTGGCCACAAGCATAGCAAGCATCATCAAAAAAGGATATTTCAAAAGAATCAACGGGATCATAACAATCATCATAGGAATCATCCTTCGGTAAGCACGAAGGGAAATTAAACAATGTATGAGTTGAAGAGTTACTCTCATTAGAAGGTGGGAACGAGTAGCTAATCTGCTCTTCCTCCTTTTGTTCTTCTCTCTCCTCATCATCTTTTTCATCCAATGAGCTCACAGTTTCATCAATTTCTTCTTCCATAGACTCCTGCAAAATATTAGTCTCTTCTCGGACAACGGAGACTTCCTCAATAAATTCATCAATATCATAATTGTATTTATAATTCTCATAGCAATATTTAAGGATAGCTAAATTTTCAGGTCTATAAACTGAATCATCAAAATCTTCAAACTCTTTAAACAAAGATTTAATTTCATAAGCACACATAAAAGCAATGAATTCTTCTGTTTGTTCCACATCATAATAATCATATATACCATTAGCATAAGAAGCCAAGGTTTCATCATCATTAAATTCACATGAAAAGGGAAGGTGTGGAGCCTTCATTCTAGAGCAACAAGTGTAATCATATCTCAAGCATAGTTGCCGAGCATACCAATGCAACATATAAATTTGATCCCATAACAAGCAATAATCCATAAAGTATTCATGTTGATCCAACGTTACTCCCATTATAAAGTTGAATGGGGTTTTCTCAGGATTATCAAAGTAGTACATAATATCTTTCAAATAATGAGCATCGAGGGTTTTAGGAGGTTCCCCATCTCCATGAGTACCAAGTAAACCTAATTTTTTTGGTATTTCGTGTTCCATATCCATAACTAAAGATAGAGAACAATTTAGAACAGCAAATAAAAAAATTAATTAGTGATAAAGAAAACAAGCACAAACGAGAATATTCATCCCACGCTATAACTCCCCAGCAACAGCGCTAGAAAAGGTCTTGATAACCCACAAGTATAGGGGATCAATTGTAGCCTCTTTCGATAAGTAAGAGTGTCGAACCCAACGAGGAGCTAAAGGTAGAAGAAATATTCCCTCAAGTTCTATTGACCACTGATACAACTCTATGCACGCTTAACGTTCGCTTTACCTAGAACAAGTATGAAACTAGAAGTACTTTGTAGGTGTAACGGGATAGGTTTGCAAGAATATAAAGAGCACGTAAATAAAACTAGGGGCTGTTTAGTTAAAGAAGCAATAAAGTTAGTATAGCGAGTGTGGAAAAGTGGTGGTAGGAGTTGCGAAAGTGTCCATAAGCAATTGACTACGTTACTAGACTGATAGCAAGTTTTATGTGGGAGAGTCCACTTCTAGCATGTCATCCCTGACTTGGAATTCTATGCACTTATGATTGGAACTATTAGCAAGAATCCGCAACTACTAACGTTCATTAAGGTAAAACCCAACCATAGCATTAAGATATATTTCTCCCCCTTCAATCCAGTATGCATCAATTTCTATGCTAGGTTGAAGCTTCTGTCACTCTTGCCCTCCAATACATAGTCCTATCAACATACAACTAACCCTATGGTGTGATCCACGCGCGCGCTCATATGATGGGCACCAAAGGAAAGCAACATAACCACAAGCAAATTGAACCAATCATAGCAATTCACCAATCACCGATAGACAACAAAAATCTACCCAGACATCATAGGATGGCAACACATCATTGGATAATAATATGAAGCATAAAGCACCATGTTCAAGTAGAGGGTACAACGGGTTGCGGGAGAGTGGACCGCTGTAGATAGATGGGGGAAGGTGATGAAGATGTTGGTGAGGATGACGGACGTGTTGGTGTAGATCGTCGGCGCACGATGATGGCCCCGGCGGCGTTCCGGCGTCACCGGGAGAGAAGGGGAGAGGGCCCCCTTCTTCTTCTTCTTCCTTGACATTCTCCCTAGATGGGAGAAGGGTTTCCCCTCTGGTCCATGGCCTCCATGGCGGCGGAGGGGCGAGAGCCCCTCCGAGATTGGACCTGTCTCTCTGTCTTTCTCTGTTTCTGCGTTCGCTAATTCTGCCCTTTCACCGTTTCTTAAATTCCCAGATATCCGTAACTTTGATTGGGCTAAATTTTGGACACGGTTTTTATCCGGATATTGGCTTTCTTTCAGCGAAAGAAGGGAACCAACCGCCTTACGCGGTGGCCACGAGGGACCAGGGCACGCATGACCCCCCTGGGGCGTGCCCCCTGCCTCGTGGCCCCCTCGGGCATCGTCTGCTGGGGAACGCAGAAATTTCAAAAAATTTCCTACACACACGCAAGATCATGGTGATGCATTGCAACGAGAGGGGAGAGTATCATATACGTACCCTCATAGACCGTAAGTGGAAGCGTTATGACAACGCGGTTGATGTAGTCGTACGTCTTCACGATCGACCGATCTAGCACCGAAGGTACGGCACCTTCGCGATCTTCACATGTTCAGCTCGGTGACGTCCCGCAAACTCATGATCCAGTAGAGCTTCGAGGGAGAGTTTCGTCAGCACGAAGGCGTGATGACGGTGATGATGATGCTACCGGAACAGTGCTTCGCCCAAGCACTTTTACGATATAACCGAGGTGGATTATGGTGGAGGGGGGCACCGCACACGGCTAAAAGATCAGTGATCAACTTGTGTGTCCATGGGGTGCCCCCTCCCCCATATATAAAGGAGTGGAGGAGGGGGGGCCGGCCCTCTCTATGGCGCGCCCTGGGGGAGCCCTTTCCAAGTAGTCGTAGGAGCCCTTCCAAGTAGGAGTAGGAGAGGAAGGAAGGAGGAGAGAGGAAGGAATGAAAGGGGGGCCAGATTGGGCTTGGGGGCGCGCCTCCCTCTTTTCCCTTCCCTCTCCTCTATTCCACTAAGGCCCAATAAGGCCCATATACTTCCCGGGGGGTTCCGGTAACCTCCCGGTACCCCGGAAAAATGCCCGAACTACTCGGAACCATTCCGATGTCCAATTAAAGGCTTCCAATATATCGATCTTTATGTCTCGACCATTTCGAGACTCCTCGTCATGTCCGTGATCAAATCCGGGACTCCGAACTACCTTCCGTACATCAAAACACATAAACTTGTAATACCGATCGTCACCGAATGTTAAGCGTGCGGACCCTACGGGTTTGAGAACTATGTAGACATGACCGAGACTCATCTCCGGTAAATAACCAATAGCGGAACCTGGATGCTCATATTGGTTTCTACATATTCTACGAAGATCTTTATCGGTCAAACCGCATAAGGGTATACGTTGTTCCCTTTGTCATCGGCATGTTACTTGCCCGAGATTCGATCATTGGTATCTCAATACCTAGTTCAATCTCGTTACTGGAAAGTCTCTTTACTCGTTCCGTAATGCAACATCCCTTAACTAACTCATTAGTCACATTGCTTGCAAGGCTTATAGTGATGTGCATTACCGAGAGGACCCAGAGATACCTCTCCGACAATCGGAGTGACAAATCCTAATCTTGATCCATGCTAACCAATGAGCCTTGCAAGCATTGCAACCAATGAGTTAGTTGCGAGATGATGTATTACGGAACAAGTAAAGAGACTTGCCGGTAACGAGATTGAACTAGGTATTGGATACCGACGATCGAATCTCGGGCAAGTAACATACCGATGACAAAGGGAACAACGTATGTTGTTATGCGGTCTGACCGATAAAGATCTTCGTAGAATATGTAGGAGCCAATATGGGCATCCAGGTCCCGCTGTTGGTTATTGACCGGAGACGTGTCTCGGTCATGTCTACATTGTTCTCGAACCCGTAGGGTCCGCACGCTTAAGGTTACGATGACAGTTATATTATGAGTTTATGCATTTTGATGTACCGAAGGTTGTTCGGAGTCCCGGATGTGATCACGGACATGACGAGGAGTCTCAAAATGGTCGAGACGTAAAGATTGATATATTGGAAGCCTATGTTTGGACATCGGAAGTGTTCCGGGTGAAATCGGGATTTTACCGGAGTACCGGGAGGGTTACAGGAACCCCCCGGGAGCTATATGGGCCATAGTGGGCCTTAGTGGAAAAGAGAAGGGGCTGCCCTAGATGGGCTGCGCGCCTCCCCCTTCCCCTAGTCCTATTAGGACTAGGAGAGGTGGCTGGCCCCCTCCTCCTCTTTTCCCCCTCCGCGAATCCTATTTCGACTAGGATTGGGGGGGGAATCCTACTCCCAGAGGGAGTAGGACTCTCCTGCGCCCTCCTCCTTGGCCGGCCAGCCCTCCCCCTTGGATCCTTTATATACGGGGGCAGGGGGCACCTCTAGACATACAAGTTGATCCACGTGATCTATTCCTTAGCCGTGTGTGGTGCCCCCTGCCACCATATTCCTCTCTAATACTGTAACGGAGTTTAGGCGAAGCCCTGCTGCTGTAGTACATCAAGATCGTCACCACGCCGTCGTGCTGACGGAACTCTTCCCTGACACTTTGCTGGATCGGAGTCCGGGGATCGTCATCGAGCTGAACATGTGCTCGAACTCGGAGGTGCCGTAGTTTCGGTGCTTGATCGGTTGGATCGTGAAGACGTACGACTACTTCCTCTACGTCGTGTCAGCGCTTCCGCAGTCGGTCTGCGTTGGGTACGTAGACAACACTCTCCCCTCTCGTTTCTATGCATCACATGATCTTGCGTGTGCGTAGGAAATTTTTTGAAATTACTACGAAACCCAACAGTGGCATCCGAGCCTAGGTTATTTATGTTGATGTTATATGCACGAGTAGAACACAAGTGAGTTGTGGACGATACAAGTCATACTGCCTACCAGCATGTCATACTTTGGTTCGGCGGTATTGTTGGACGAGACGACCCGGACCAACCTTACGCGTACGCTTACGCGAGACCGGTTCCCTCGACGTGCTTTGCACATAGATGGCTTGCGGGCGACTGTCTCTCCAACTTTAGTTGAACCAAGTATGGCTACGCCCGGTCCTTGCGAAGGTTAAAACGGAGTCTATTTGACAAACTATCGTTGTGGTTTTGATGCGTAGGTGAGATTAGTTCTTACTTAAGCCCGTAGCAGCCACGTAAAACTTGCAACAACAAAGTAGAGGACGTCTAACTTGTTTTTGCAGGGCATGTTGTGATGTGATATGGTCAAGGCATGATGCTGAATTTTATTGTATGAGATGATCATGTTTTGTAACCAAGTTATCGGCAACTGGCAGGAGCCATATGGTTGTCGCTTTATTGTATGCAATGCAATCGCGATGTAATGCTTTACTTTATTACTAAACGGTAGTGATAGTCGTGGAAGCATAAGGTTGGCGAGACGACAACGATGCTACGATGGAGATCAAGGTGTCGCGCCGGTGACAATGGTGATCATGACGGTGCTTCGGAGATGGAGATCACAAGCACAAGATGATGATGACCATATCATATCACTTATATTGATTGCATGTGATGTTTATCTTTTATGCATCTTATCTTGCTTTGATTGACGGTAGCATTATAAGATGATCTCTCACTAAATTATCAAGAAGTGTTCTCCCTGAGTATGCACCGTTGCCAAAGTTCGTCGTGCCCAGACACCACGTGATGATCGGGTGTGATAAGCTCTACGTCCATCTACAACGGGTGCAAGCCAGTTTTTGCACACGCAGAATACTCAGGTTAAACTTGACGAGCCTAGCATATGCAGATATGGCCTCGGAACACGGAGACCGAAAGGTCGAGCGTGAATCATATAGTAGATATGATCAACATAACGATGTTCACCATTGAAAACTACTCCATCTCACGTGATGATCGGTTATGGTTTAGTTGATTTGGATCACGTAATCACTTAGAAGATTAGAGGGATGTCTATCTAAGTGGGAGTTCTTAAGTAATTTGATTAATTGAACTTAAACTTATCATGAACTTAGTACCTGATAGTATCTTGCTTGTTTATGTTGACTGTAGATAGATGGCTCGTGCTGTTGTTCCGTTGAATTTTAATGCGTTCCTTGAGAAAGCAAAGTTGAAAGATGATGGTAGCAATTATACGGACTGGGTCCGTAACTTGAGGATTATCCTCATTGCTGCTCAGAAGAATTACGTCCTGGAAGCACCGCTGGGTGCCAGGCCTGCTGCTGGAGCAACACCAGATGTTATGAACATCTGGGAGAGCAAAGCTGATGACTACTCGATAGTTCAGTGTGCCATGCTTTACGGCTTAGAATCGGGACTTCAACGACGTTTTGAACGTCATGGAGCATATGAGATGTTCCAGGAGTTGAAGTTAATATTTCAAGCAAATGCCCGGATTGAGAGATATGAAGTCTCCAATAAGTTCTATAGCTGCAAGATGGAGGAGAACAGTTCTGTAAGTGAGCATATACTCAAAATGTCTGGGTATAATAATCACTTGATTCAATTGGGAGTTAATCTTCCAGATGATTGCGTCATTGACAGAATTCTCCAATCACTGCCACCAAGCTACAAGAGCTTCATGATGAACTATAATATGCAAGGGATGAACAAGACTATTCCCGAGCTCTTCGCAATGCTGAAAGCTGCGGAGGTAGAAATCAAAAAGGAGCATCAAGTGTTGATGGTTAACAAGACCACTAGTTTCAAGAAAAAGGGCAAAGGGAAGAAGAAGGGGAACTTCAAGAAGAACAGCAAGCAAGTTGCTGCTCAAGAGAAGAAACCCAAGTCTGGACCTAAGCCTGAAACTGAGTGCTTCTACTGCAAGCAGACTGGTCACTGGAAGCGGAACTGCCCCAAGTATTTGGCGGATAAGAAGGATGGCAAGGTGAACAAAGGTATATATGATATACATGTTATTGATGTGTACCTTACTAGAGCTCGCAGTAGCACCTGGGTATTTGATACTGGTTCTGTTGCTAATATTTGCAACTCGAAACAGGGACTACGGAATAAGCGGGCACTGGCAAAGGACGAGGTGACGATGCGCGTGGGAAACGGTTCCAAAGTCGATGTGATCGCGGTCGGCACGCTACCTCTACATCTACCTTCGGGATTAATATTAGACCTAAATAATTGTTATTTGGTGCCAGCGTTGAGCATGAACATTATATCTAGATCTTGTTTAATGCGAGACGGTTATTCATTTAAATCAGAGAATGATGGTTGTTCTATTTATATGAGTAATATCTTTTATGGTCATGCACCCTTGAAGAGTGGTCTATTTTTATTGAATCTCGATAGTAGTAATACACATATTCATAATGTTGAAACCAAAAGATGCAGAGTTGATAATGAAAGTGCAACTTATTTGTGGCACTGTCGTTTAGGCATATCGGTGTAAAGCGCATGAAGAAACTCCATACTGATGGACTTTTGGAACCACTTGATTATGAATCACTTGGTACTTGCGAACCGTGCCTCATGGGCAAGATGACTAAAACACCGTTCTCCGGTACTATGGAGAGAGCAACAGATTTGTTGGAAATCATACATACCGATGTATGTGGTCCGATGAATATTGAGGCTCGTGGCGGATATCGTTATTTTCTCACCTTCACAGATGATTTAAGCAGATATGGGTATATCTACTTAATGAACATAAGTCTGAAACATTTGAAAAGTTCAAAGAATTTCAGAGTGAAGTTGAAAATCATTGTAACAAGAAAATAAAGTTTCTACGATCTGATCGTGGAGGAGAATATTTGAGTTACGAGTTTGGTATACATTTGAAAAAATGTGGAATAGTTTCGCAACTCACGCCACCCGGAACACCACAGCGTAATGGTGTGTCCGAACGTCGTAATCGTACTTTACTAGATATGGTGCGATCTATGATGTCTCTTACAGATTTACCGCTATCGTTTTGGGGTTATGCTTTAGAGACGGCCGCATTCACGTTAAATAGGGCACCATCAAAATCCGTTGAGACGACACCTTATGAACTATGGTTTGGCAAGAAACCAAAGTTGTCGTTTCTTAAAGTTTGGGGCTGCGATGCTTATGTGAAAAAGCTTCAACCTGATAAGCTCGAACCCAAATCGGAGAAATGTGTCTTCATAGGATACCCAAAGGAGACTATTGGGTACACCTTCTATCACATATCCGAAGGCAAGACATTCGTTGCTAAGAATGGATCCTTTCTAGAGAAGGAGTTTCTCTCGAAAGAAGTGAGTGGGAGGAAAGTAGAACTTGACGAGGTCACTGTACCTGCTCCCTTACTGGAAAGTAGTTCATCACAGAAAACTGTTTCAGTGACACCTACACCAGTTAGTGAAGAAGCCAATGATAATGATCATGAAATTTCAGATCAAGATACTACTGAACCTCGTAGATCAACCAGAGTAAGATCCGCACCAGAGTGGTACGGTAATCCTGTTCTGGAAGTCATGCTACTAGATCATGATGAACCTACGAACTATGAAGAAGCGATGGTGAGCCCAGATTCCGCAAAGTGGCTTGAAGCCATGAAATCTGAGATGGGATCCATGTATGAGAACAAAGTATGGACTTTGGTTGACTTGCCCGATGATCGGCAGGCAATTGAGAATAAATGGATCTTTAAGAAGAAGACTGACGCTGATGGTAATGTTACTGTCTATAAAGCTCGACTTGTCGCAAAAGGTTTTCGGCAAGTTCAAGGGATTGACTACGATGAGACCTTCTCACCCGTAGCGATGCTTAAGTCTGTCCGAATCATGTTAGCGATTGCCGCATTTTATGATTATGAAATTTGGCAGATGGATGTCAAAACTGCATTCCTGAATGGATTTCTGGAAGAAGAGTTGTATATGATGCAACCGGAAGGTTTTGTCGATCCAAAGGGAGCTAACAAAGTGTGCAAGCTCCAGCGATCCATTTATGGACTGGTGCAAGCCTCTCGGAGTTGGAATAAACTCTTTGATAGTGTGATCAAAGCATTTGGTTTTATGCAGACTTTCGGAGAAGCCTGTATTTACAAGAAAGTGAGTGGGAGCTCTGTAGCATTTCTGATATTATATGTGGATGACATATTGCTGATTGGAAATGATATAGAATTTCTGGATAGCATAAAGGGATACTTGAATAAAAGTTTTTCAATGAAAGACCTCGGTGAAGCTGCTTACATATTAGGCATTAAGATCTATAGAGATAGATCAAGACGCTTAATTGGACTTTCACAAAGCACATACCTTGACAAAATTTTGAAGAAGTTCAAAATGGATCAAGCAAAGAAAGGGTTCTTGCCTGTGTTACAAGGTGTGAAATTGAGTAAGACTCAATGCCCGACCACTGCAGAAGATAGAGAGAACATGAAAGATGTTCGCTATGCTTCAGCCATAGGCTCTATCATGTATGCAATGCTGTGTACCAGACCTGATGTGTGCCTTGCTATAAGTTTAGCAGGGAGGTACCAAAGTAATCCAGGAGTGGATCACTGGACAACGGTCAAAAACATCCTGAAATACCTGAAAAGGACTAGGGATATGTTTCTCGTATATGGAGGTGACAAAGAGCTCACCGTAAAAGGTTACGTTGATGCAAGCTTTGACACAGATCCGGACGATTCTAAATCGCAAACCGGATACGTGTTTACATTAAACGGTGGAGCTGTCAGTTGGTGCAGTTCTAAACAAAGCGTCGTAGCGGGATCTACATGTGAAGCGGAGTACATAGCTGCTTCGGAAGCAGCGAACGAAGGAGTCTGGATGAAGGAGTTCATATCCGATCTAGGTGTCATACCTAGTGCATCGGGTCCAATGAAAATCTTTTGTGACAATACTGGTGCAATTGCCTTGGCAAAGGAATCCAGATTTCACAAAAGGACCAAACACATCAAGAGACGCTTCAATTCCATCCGGGATCTAGTCCAGGTGGGAGACATAGAGATTTGCAAGATACATACGGATCTGAATATTGCAGACCCGTTGACTAAGCCTCTTCCACGAGGAAAACATGATCAGCACCAAGGCTCCATGGGTGTTAGAATCATTACAGTGTAATCTAGATTATTGACTCTAGTGCAAGTGGGAGACTGAAGGAAATATGCCCTAGAGGCAATAATAAAGTTATTATTTATTTCCTTATAATCATGATAAATGTTTATTATTCATGCTAGAATTGTATTAACCGGAAACATAATACATGTGTGAATACATAGACAAACAAAGTGTCACTAGTATGCCTCTACTTGACTAGCTCGTTAATCAAAGATGGTTATATTTCCTAACCATGAACAATGAGTTGTTATTTGATTAACGAGGTCACATCATTAGTTCAATGATCTGATTGACATGACCCATTCCATTAGCTTAGCACCCGATCGTTTAGTATGTTGCTATTGCTTTCTTCATGACTTATACATGTTCCTATAACAATGAGATTATGCAACTCCCGTTTACCGGAGGAACACTTTGGGTACTACCAAACGTCACAACGTAACTGGGTGATTATAAAGGAGTACCACAGGTGTCTCCAATGGTACATGTTGGGTTGGCGTATTTCGAGATTAGGTTTTGTCACTCCGATTGTCGGAGAGGTATCTCTGGGCCCTCTCGGTAATGCACATCACATAAGCCTTGCAAGCATTACAACTAATATGTTAGTTGTGAGATGATGTATTACGGAACGAGTAAAGAGACTTGCCGGTAACGAGATTGAACTAGGTATTGGATACCGACGATCGAATCTCGGGCAAGTAACATACCGATGACAAAGGGAACAACGTATGTTGTTATCTGGTCTGACCGATAAAGATCTTCGTAGAATATGTAGGAGCCAATATGGGCATCCAGGTCCCGCTGTTGGTTATTGACCGGAGACGTGTCTCGGTCATGTCTACATTGTTCTCGAACCCGTAGGGTCCGCACGCTTAAGGTTACGATGACAGTTATATTATGAGTTTATGCATTTTGATGTACCAAAGGTTGTTCGGAGTCCCGGATGTGATCACGGACATGACGAGGAGTCTCGAAATGGTCGAGACATAAAGATTGATATATTGGAAGCCTATGTTTGGACATCGGAAGTGTTCCGGGTGAAATCGGGATTTTACCGGAGTACCGGGAGGGTTACCGGAACCCCCCGGGAGCTATATGGGCCATAGTGGGCCTTAGTGGAAAAGAGAAGGGGCTGCCCTAGATGGGCTGCGCGCCTCCCCCTTCCCCTAGTCCTATTAGGACTAGGAGAGGTGGCCGGCCCCCTCCTCCTCTTTTCCCCCTCCGCGAATCCTATTTCGACTAGGATTGGGGGGGGAATCCTACTCCCAGAGGGAGTAGGACTCTCCTGCGCCCTCCTCCTTGGCCGGCCAGCCCTCCCCCTTGGATCCTTTATATACGGGGGCAGGGGGCACCTCTAGACATACAAGTTGATCAACGTGATCTATTCCTTAGCCGTGTGCGGTGCCCCCTGCCACCATATTCCTCTCTAATACTGTAACGGAGTTTAGGCGAAGCCCTGCTGCTGTAGTACATCAAGATCGTCACCACGCCGTCGTGCTGACGGAACTCTTCCCCGACACTTTGCTGGATCGGAGTCCGGGGATCGTCATCGAGCTGAACGTGTGCTCGAACTCGGAGGTGCCGTAGTTTCGGTGCTTGATCGGTTGGATCGTGAAGACGTACGACTACTTCCTCTACGTCGTGTCAGCGCTTCCGCAGTCGGTCTGCATTGGGTACGTAGACAACACTCTCCCCTCTCGTTGCTATGCATCACATGATCTTGCGTGTGCGTAGGAAATTTTTTGAAATTAGTACGAAACCCAACACGAACTACTCGGAACCATTCCGATATCCAAATATAGGCTTCCAATATATCGATTTTTATGTCTCGACCATTTCGAGACTCCTCGTCATGTCCGTGATGAAATCCGGGACTCTGAACTACCTTCCGTACATCAAAACACATAAACTCGTAATACCGATCGTCACTGAACGTTAAGCGTGCAGACCCTACGGGTTCGAGAACTATGTAGACATGACCGAGACTCATCTCCGGTCAATAACCAATAGCGGAACCTGGATGCTCATAATTGTTCCTACATATTCTACGAAGATCTTTATCTGTCAAACCGCATAAGGGTATACGTTGTTCCCTTTGTCATCGGCATGTTACTTGCCCGAGATTCGATCATCGGTATCTCAATTCCTAGTTCAATCTCGTTACCGGAAAGTCTCTTTACTCGTTCTGTAATGCAACATCCCTTAACTAACTCATTAGTCACATTGCTTGCAAGGCTTATAGTGATGTGCATTACCGAGAGGACCCAGAGATACCTCTCCGACAATGGGAGTGACAAATCCTAATCTCGATCCATGCCTAACTCAAAAAACACCATCAGAGACACCTGTAGAGCACCTTTATAATCACCCAGTTACGTTGTGACATTTGGTAGCACACAAAGTGTTCCTCCGGTATTCGGGAGTTGTATGATCTCATAGTCATAGGAACATGTATAGTTATGGAGAAAGCAAAAGCAACAAACTAAACGATCATCGTGCTAAGATAACGGATGGGTCAAGTCAATCACACCATTCTCTAATGATGTGATCCCGTTAATAAAATGACAACTCATGTCTATGGTTAGGAAACATAACCATCATTGATTCAACAAGCTAGTCAAGTAGAGGCAAACTAGTGGCACTATGGTTGTCTATGTATTCACACATGTACTAAGTTTTCGGTTAATACAATTCTAGCATGAATAATAAACATTTATCATGATATTAGGAAATATAAATAACAACTTTATTATTGCCTCTAGGGCATATTTCCTTCAGTCTCCCACTTGCACTAGAGTTAATAATCTAGATTACATTGTAATGATTATAAAACCCATGGATTCTTGGTGCTGATCATGTTTTGCTCATGAGAGAGGCTTAGTCAATGGGTCTGCAACATTCAGATCCGTATGTATCTTGCAAATCTCTATGTCTCCCTCCTTGACTTGATCGCAGATGGAATTGAAGCGTCTCTTGATGTCTCTTTGTAAAATCTGGATTCCTTTGCCAAGGCAATTGCTCCAGTATTGTCACAAAAGATTTTCATCGGACCCGATGCACTAGTTATGACACCTAGATCGGATATGAACTCCTTCATCCAGACTCCTTCATTTGTTCCTTCCGAAGCAGCTATGTATTCCGCTTCACACGTAGATCCCTTCACGATGCTCTACTTAGAACTGCACCAACTGACAGCTCCACCATTTAATAAAAACACGTATCCGGTTTGTGACTTAGAGTCATCCGGATGAGTGTCAAAGCTTGCATCGACGTAACCGTTTACGACGAGCTCTTTGTCACCTCCATATACGAGAAACATATCCTTAGTCCTTTTCAGGCATTTCAGGATGTTCTTGACCGCTGTTCAGTGATCCACTCCTGGATTACTTTGGTACCTCCCTGCTAAACTTATAGCAAGGCACACATCAGGTCTGGTACACAGCATTGCATACATGATAGAGCCTATGGCTGAAGCATAGGGAACACCTTTAATTTTCTCTCTATCTTCTGTAGTGGTCGGGCATTGAGTCTGACTCAACTTCACACCTTGTAATACAGGCAAGAACCCTTTCTTTGCCTGATCCATTTTGAACTTCTTCAAAACTTTATCAAGGTATGTGTTTTGTGAAATTCCAATTAAGCGTCTTAATCTATCTCTATAGATCTTGATGCCCAATATATAAGCAGCTTCACCGAGGTCTTTCATTGAAAAATTCTTATTCAAGTATCCTTTTATGCTATTCAGAAATTCAGTATCATTTCCGATCAACAATATGTCATCCGCATATAATATCAGAAATGCTACAGAGCTCCCACTCACTTTCTTGTAAATACAGGCTTCTCCAAAAGTCTATATAAAACCATATGCTTTGATCACACTATCAAAGCGTATATTCCAACTCCGAGAGGCTTGCACCAGTCCATAAATGGATCGCTGGAGCTTGCACACTTTGTTAGCACCTTTTGGATCGATAAAACCTTCTGGTTGCATCATATACAACTCTTCTTTAAGGTATCCACTAAGGAATGCAGTTTTGACATCCATTTGCCAAATTTCATAATCATAAAATGCGGCAATTGCTAACATGATTCGGACGGACTTAAGCATCGCTACGGGTGAGAAGGTCACATCTAGTAAACTCCTTGAACTTGTCAAACACCTTTCGCAACAAGTCGAGCTTTGTAGACAGTAACATTACCGTCAGCGTCAGTCTTCTTCTTGAATATCCATTTATTCTCTATGGCCTGCCGATCATTGGGCAAGTCAACCAAAGTCCATACTTTGTTCTCATACATGGATCCCATCTCAGATTTCATGGCCTCGAGCCATTTTGCGGAATCTGGGCTCATCATCGCTTCCTCATAGTTCGTAGGTTCCTCATGATCAAGTAACATGACTTCTAGAACAGGATTACCGTACCACTCTGGTGCGGATCTTACTCTGGTTGACCTACAAGGTTCGGTAGTAACTTGATCAGAAGTTTCATGATCATCATCATTAGCTTCCTCACTTACTGGTGTAGGAGTCACTAGAACTGATTTCAGTGATGAACTACTTTCCAATAAGGGAGAAGGTACAATTACCTCGTCAAGTTCTACTTTCCTCCCACTCACTTCTTTCGAGAGAAACTCCTTCTCTAGGAAGGATCCATTCTTAGCAACGAATATCTTGCCTTTGGATCTATGATAAAAGGTGTACCCAACAGTCTCCTTTGGGTATCCTATGAAGACACATTTCTCTGATTTGGGTTCGAGCTTATCAGGTTGAAGCTTTTTCACACAAGCATCGCAGCCCCAAACTTTAAGAAACGATAACTTGGGTTTCTTGCCAAACCACAGTTCATAAGGTGTCGTCTCAACGGATTTAGATGGTGCCCTATTTAACGTGAATGCAGTCGTCTCTAAAGCGTAACCATAGCGGTAAATCAGTGAGAGACATCATAGATCGCACCATATCTAGCAAAGTACGATTACGATGTTCGGACACACCATTACGTTGTGGTGTTCCAGGTGGCGTGAGTTGCGAAACTATTCCGCATTGTTTCAAATGAAGTCCAAACTCATAACTCAAATATTCGCCTCCACGATCAGGTCGTAGAAACTTGATTTTCTTGTTACGATGATTTTCCACTTCACTCTGAAATTCTTTGAACTTTTCAAATGTTTCAGACTTATGTTTCATCAAGTAGATATACCCATATCTGCTCAAATCATCTGTGAAGGTGAGAAAATAACGATACTCGCTGCGAGCTTCAATGTTCATTGGACCACATACATCAGTATGTATGATTTCCAATAACTCTGTTGCTCGCTCCATTGTTCCGGAGAACGGAGTTTTAGTCATCTTGCCCATGAGGCATGGTTCGCAAGTACCAAGTGATTCATAATCAAGTGATTCCAAAAGTCCATCAGAATGGAGTTTCTTCATGCGCTTTACACCAATATGACCTAAATGGCAATGCCACAAATAAGTTGCACTATCATTATCAACTCTGCATCTTTTGGCTTCAATACTATGAACATGTGTATCACTATTATCAAGATTTAGTAAGAATAGACCACTCATCAGGGGTGCATGACCATAAAAGATATTACTCATATAAATAGAACAACCATTATTCTCTGATTTAAATGAATAACTGTCTCGCATCAAACAAGATCCAGATATAATGTTCATGCTCAACGCTGGCACCAAATAACAATTATTTAGGTCTAAAACTAATCTCGAAGGTAGATGTAGAGGTAGCGTGCCGACGACGATCACATCGACTTTGGAACCATTTCCCACGCGCATCGTCACCTCGTCCTTAGCCAATCTTCGCTTAATCCGTAGCCCCTGTTTTGAGTTGCAAATGTTAGCAACTGAACCAGTATGAAATACCCAGGCACTACTATGAGCATTAGTGAGGTACACATCAATAACATGTATATCAAATATACCTTTCACTTTGCCATCCTTCTTCTCCTACAAATACTTGGGGCAGTTCCGCTTCCAGTGACTAGTTCCTTTGCAGTAGAAGCACTAAGTCTCAGGCTTAGGTCCAGACTTGGGTTTCTTCACTTGAGCAGCAACTGGCTTGCTGTTCTTCTTGAAGTTCCCCTTCTTTTCTTTAACCTTTTTCTTGAAACTGGTGGTCTTTTTGACCATCAACACTTGATGCTCCTTCTTGATTTCTATCTCCGCAGCCTTTAGCATTGCAAAGAGCTCGGGAATCGCCTTATCCATCCCTTGCATATTATAGTTCATCACGAAGTTCTTGTAGCTTGGTGGCAGTGATTGAAGAACTCTGTCAATGACACTATCATCAGGAAGATTAACTCCCAATTGAGTCAAGTGGTTGTGGTACCTAGACATTCTAAGTATATGTTCACTGACAGAACTATTCTCCTCCATCTTGTAGTTGTAGAACTTATTGGAGACTTCATATCTCTCAATCCGGGCATTTGCTTGAAATATTAACTTCAACTCCTGAAACATCTCATATGCTCCATGACGTTCAAAACGTCGTTGTAGTCCCGGTTCTAAGCCGTAAAAGCATGGCACACTGAATTATCGAGTAGTCATCAGCTTTGCTCTGCCAGGTGTTCATAACATCTGGCGTTGCTCCTGGAGTGGGTTTGTCACCTAGAGGTGCTTCCAGGATGTAATTCTTCTGTGCAACAATGAGGATAATCCTCAAGTTACGGACCCAATCCGTGTAATTGCTACCATCATCTTTCAACTTAGCTTTCTCTAGGAAGGCATTGAAATTCAACGGAACAACAACACGGGCCATCTATCTACAACAACATAGACATGAAAAATACTATCAGGTACTAAGTTCATGATAAATTAAAGTTCAATTAATCAAATTACTTAAGAACTCCCACTTAGATAGACATCTCTCTAATCATCTAAGTGATCACGTGATCCATATCAACTAAACCATGTCCAATCATCACGTGAGATGGAGTAGTTTTCAATGGTGAACATCACTGTGTTGATCATATCTACTATAGGATTCATGCTCGACCTTTCGGTCTCCAGTGTTCCGAGGCCATATCTGCATATGCTACGCTCGTCAAGTTTAACCCGAGTATTCCGCGTGTGCAAAACTGGCTTGCACCCGTTGTATGTGAACATAGAGCTTATCACACCTGATCATCACGTGGTGTCTCGGCACGACGAACTGTAGCAACGGTACATACTCAGGGAGAACACCTATACCTTGAAATTTAGTGAGAGATCATCTTATAATGATACCGCCAAACTAAGCAAAATAAGATGCATAAAGGATAAACATCACATGCAATCAATATAAGTGATATGATATGGCCATCATCATCTTGTGCCTTTGATCTCCATCTCCAAAGCACCGGCATGATCACCATTGTCACCGGCTTGACACCTTGGTCTCCATCGAAGCATCGTTGTCGTCACGCCAACTATTGCCTCCACGACTATCGCTACCGCTTAGTGATAAAGTAAAGCAATTACATGGCGATTGAATTTCATATAATAAAGCGAGAACCATATGGCTCCTGCCAGTTGCGGATAACTACGTTACAAAACATGATCATCTCATACAATAAAATTTAGCATCATGTCTTGACCATATCACATCACAACATGTCCTGCAAAAACAAGTTAAACGTCCTCTACTTTGTTGTTGCAAGTTTTACGTGGCTGCTACGGGCTGAGCAAAGACCGTTCTTACCTACGCATCAAAAACCACAACGCGGTATAGTGATTGCTTTTTGATCTTCAGAAAGAACCCTGTTCATTGAATCTGATTCAACTAAAGTTGCAGAAACAGACACCCACTAGCCGCCTGTGTGCGAAGCACATCAATAGAACCAGTCTCGCGTAAGCGTACGCATAATGTCGGTCTGTGCCGCTTCATCCAACAATGCCTCTCAATCAAGAATCAACTACTGACGGCAAGCAATATGTATATACCCACGCCGACAACTCCTTTGTGTTCTACTCGTGCATATAACATCTACGCATAAACCTGGCTTGGATGCCACTGTTGGGGAACGCAGCAATTTCAAAAAAAATTCCTACGCACATGCAAGAACATGGTGATGCATTGCAACAAGAGGGGAGAGTATCGTCTACGTACCCTCGTAGACCGTAAGTGGAAGCGTTATGACAACACGATTGATGTAGTCGTACGTCTTCACGATCGACCGATCTAGCACCGAAGGTACATCACCTCCGCGATCTGCACACGTTCAGCTCGGTGACGTCCCGTGAACTCACGATCCAGTAGAGCTTCGAGGGAGAGTTTCGTCAGCACGACGACGTGATGACGGTGATGATGATGCTACAAGAACAGGGCTTCGCCTAAGCACCGCTATGATATAACCGAGGTGGATTATGGTGGAGGGGGGCACCGCACACGGCTAAAAGATCAATGATCAACTTTGTGTGTCCATGGGGTGCCCCCCTCCCCCGTATATAAAGGAGTGGAGGAGTGGGAGGACCGGCCCTCTCTATGGCGTGCCCTGGGGGAGTCCTACTCCCTCTGGATTCCCCCCTTTCCTAGTAGAAGTAGGAGCCCTTCCAAGTAGGAGTATGAGAGGAAGGAAGGAGGAGAGAGGGAGAAAGGAAAGGGGCCCCGGCCCCCTTCCCAATTCGGATTGGGCTTGGGGGGCGCGCCTCCCTCTTTTCCCTTCCCTCTCCTCTATTCCACTAAGGCCCAATAAGGCCCATATACTCCCCGGGGGGTTCCGGTAACCTCCCGGTACCCCAGAAAAATGCCCGAACTACTCGGAACCATTCCGATGTCCAAATATAGGCTTCCAATGTATCGATCTTTATGTCTCGGCCATTTCGAGACTCCTCGTCATGTCCGTGATCAAATCCGGGACTCCGAACTACCTTCCGTACATCAAAACACATAAACTCGTAATACCGATAGTCACCGAACGTTAAGCGTGCGGACCATACGGGTTCGAGAACTATGTAGACATGACCGAGACTCATCTCCGGTCAATAACCAATAGCGGAACCTGGATGCTCATATTGGTTCCTACATATTCTACGAAGATCTTTATCGGTCAAACCGCATAAGGGTATACGTTGTTCCCTTTGTCATCGGCATGTTACTTGCCCGAGATTCGATCATCGGTATCTCAATACCTAGTTCAATCTCGTTACCAGAAAGTCTCTTTACTCGTTCCGTAATGCAACATCCCTTAACTAACTCATTAGTCACATTGCTTGCAAGGCTTATAGTGATGTGCATTACCGAGAGGACCTAGAGATACCTCTCCGACAATCGGAGTGACAAATCCTAATCTCGATCCATGCCAACTCAAAAAAACCATCGGAGACACCTGTAGAGCACCTTTATAATCACCCAGTTACGTTGTGACGTTTGGTAGCACACAAAGTGTTCCTCCGGTATTCGGGAGTTGTATGATCTCATAGTCATAGGAACATGTATAGTTATGGAGAAAGCAAAAGCAACAAACTAAACGATCATCGTGCTAAGCTAACGGATGGGTCAAGTCAATCACATCATTCTCTAATGATGTGATCCCGTTAATCAAATGACAACTCATGTCTATGGTTAGGAAACATAACCATCATTGATTCAACGAGCTAGTCAAGTACAGGCAAACTAGTGACACTATGTTTGTCTATGTGTTCACACATGTACTAAGTTTTCGGTTAATACAATTCTACCATGAATAATAAACATTTATCATGATATAAGGAAATATAAATAACAACTTTATTATTGCCTCTAGGGCATATTTCCTTCGTCGTCTCGCATTGATTCTTCTTCCCAAAAATCACATATATTTCAAGAAAAAATCTCCGTCAGTTTTTATCCCGCTTGGACTCCGTTTGATATGGATTTTCTGCGAAACAAAAGACATGCAACAAACAGGAACTGGCGCTGGGCATTGGATCAATATGTTAGTCTCAAAAATAGTATAAAAAGTTGCCAAAAGTATATGAAAGTTGTATAATATTGACATGGAACAATCAAAAATTATAGATATGACGGAGACGTATCAGTCATGCAACTGGCCTGCCCCTCTCTCGTTGCCCCCTTCGACATAACAAAGGTCCAGTTGCAACCTTGTTAGGGGACATGCACTTGCGGTCGGGTTCGGCACTTGCAGTTGCGGGGATGTTGTCGGGCTTGCAACTGGCCCGCCCCCTCTACCGGCGCCCCCTTTGACAGAACAAGAACTTTCAATTGCGGTCGGGCTAGAAGACATGGAGTTGCGGTCGGGTGCGATACTTGCAGTTGCATTCCTAGTGTCGAACATGCAACTGGCCCTACTAATCTCTACTCAACCCACAAACAAAGTTAGAAAACTCAAACCAGAAACAATGTCTAGTTGGCCGGTGACAAATATTTTTGTAAAGGAAAAAAGATAAGTTACACGCCAACGACATACATACAATTGTGTGTGCTCGACGGGTGTGTCAGCGATAATATTTTTTGGAAAGAAAAAATGTTGCATGCGGATACTGACAACAAAGCATGCCATGTGATGTACAATATTTTAAAATAATAATAATAGCAATTGAAAATAAAAAACGAAAAGAAACAAAAAGAAAATGGGAACAAACCAAAGCGAACAGCCCTATTAATCGCTCATGTCCCCAGGTAACATGAGCACTAACAAAAAATTCAGCCTAGAAGAAAGCCCAAAAAACAGATAAAGGAAAAGCAAAAGCCACACCACCCCTCATGGGCATCTCTGTCCAATAGAGAGAATAGAAGAGAAGGCAAGAAAAGAAAAAAGAAACAAGGCAATGGGCCGGGGGCACAACTAAAACAGGCCGAAACATCGATCTTGAATCTTAAACAGATCACGATGGGAGGTCATACATCGACTTAGACTTCCTTAAAGATCAGTCGACTGATTTTTAGCCCAAGCCTTAACTAAAATCAGAGGGCAGGCCCTTCTTTTGTTGAAAAACTTTTCATTCAATTAAAGATTTAGTTTTCTTCAGAACTTCTCAAATATTTCGCATACATGTTATGATATGATTTTAATCAAATTTGAAATTTTGGACCATCCAGTCATCATTTAGTACATTTATTATAAACATGTAACAATGTAGCTCATCCATCCCACCCAAAACAGGTTAGAAAACTAGAAGGAGACTCACAAAAAAAACCTAGAAGGAGAGATACCACGGAGACCTAAATAGTAGTTGAACTCAAGCTCACATGGTCTTAAGTGAAACAGTAAATTCTAAAAAAATATTTAATTTTTTTACAATGTTCTAAAAAAATTCAAGAAACATTGTTGTTTTTCTATACACATGCAAAATTTCATGATGGAATCACACTTGTGAAGGTGTGGACAACAAAAAATAAAATTGAAGCTCCAGAATGCTTTATAAAACACTCTTTTCGGAGCATTGATTTTAATTTCTTTGCAGACACCTCCACAAATGTGAATTCGTCGTGAAAATTTGCACACGTGTACAAAAAGCGCCAATGCTTCTTGCCCCAAAAATCAGAATGTTTGATATATATTTTCACTATTTTGTCGGATTTTACTGTTCATTTGAGCTCATAAACTCCATGTCCAAAACTGACCCGGGTATGCAACAATGGCATCAGCACACCGACATCATTCTGGAGTCAACCTTGCTCGCTTTGGTGGCCTCTTAAATAAAGCACAAACAAGTCGGTAACAAATTATGGAATGCACTTCAGCATGTAAGACACATTTGAAGCAAAAAAAAAAACTTTCTAGTAAACAAGCAGGCGAAATGATTTGTTGACAACTCCCCTTAAATTTCCTATATGCTCTCATTTTTTTCTATTTTGTACCTAACAAGAAACTAGAAACCGCTATCAAGATATTACTTAGAGCATACACTTTAGATATTCTTACCAAGATATTAAATGGTACATGACTACATATACACTATATTCATGCAAGTGCCCCAAATTAGTTTGAAGAAGATTGCAATGTTGTCTTTTTCTTATTTTCTCTCCCTTTTCCCAAATTAAACTTATTTACTTTAAATATTTTTGAGGCACAATGTATCGAAAACAACATATCTTTTACTACAAAACATTGTATGAATTTAGCACAACATTATTTTTGTTATGGTTGTGATTGAAAATAGTTTTTTATAATTAAGTTTAAAAGTTTGTATAAAAAAAGTTCTATATATAATTTTAAACTATATGATTGTGCAATTATGAAAAATATCCATAATGTTAAGACAAATGTAATCAATGAAAGTTTCCTTACATATGAGTTATACAATTACTTTGATAATGAAAAAACGGATATCATCAACCATTCAATAGTCAAAATTTTCAAGTAATATTTATTGGATTTTATTTTGATTTAATTTCAACATGTTACAAACATTCTGAAATGTGTAAAGTGGGCAATCTTATAGGGATCATGCGTACTATATTTGCGGTTGTATAGGAATTTGAGTTAAGAACTTTAATAGTTGTTCATGGATAAGAAGTCTGCATTAATTAATGGAGACTCAGTACAGACATCTGTGATATTTTATGGCATGTTTGTTGCTGATGGCAAACTTATTTAAGTATTGTATGTGTGTGATCATTTTTAATAATTCTTTGTTCTTTTTTGTGACGACACTAATGTACATTTAATTATTTTTGAGCATGTTTTACTTTGTTGTCTTTCACATTCTGAAAGAATCAAATACACAAGAATCATCAGTACTGCACTTTTTGAGAAAAAATTAGATGGTTTAGCAGAATCGTTTTTATCTATCTCATCCACAAAGAAGTTCTATTGGATGTAAAATTCAAAGTATTTTGTTTGTAGGACTGAGATTAGGATAATTCTGGCTCATGAGAGGAAAATTAGTCTAGTTAAGACCAGTCAACATGCTAACGGTACTAGCCACACCCTTATTTGTATGGGAATGGCTCAATAGCAAACTGCTTCTTGGCTTCGAAACTTTCCTGATGAGATAGCTAGTGTAGTCAATTCTAAATGTAATCATCTTGTTTGATTAATGAAAGTTCCTTCTGCTGCAAAAAAAAACAAATTAACATGTGCAAGGTTCTAGCTTAGGAGGGACCTCCTGTACGATGCATTCTCCGACAAGATGTTGCTCCATCGCGTGGGGCACATGTCCGGGCATACCCATTAGCAACGTCAGCAAAGCGATCATGTGGCTGTAGCGAGCAGGAGAATCGAGCATAGTAGAGATGGGAGAACCAAGCACTATAGTGCAACGAAGTTTTGGAGTAAGCCGGTACTGTAGCATGATGTTATTGTAGCACTTGCTTTTATAATGTTTTACCATAATTTTCGAAAAATTGAACAAATTTCAAACATGCTGAAGTTTTTACAATTTGCAACATTTTTAGAAAATATAATGTTTTTTTGAAAATTCCGTACAAATTTCGAAAAGGAAACAATCTTTGAATTTATGAAGAATTTTTTTAAATGGGAACATGTTTCTGTAACTCCGAACAATAAAAGATATGAACATTTCCTAAAATTTCTAAACATTTTATATAACACGAGTTTGTTTTTTGAAATCTGAACAAATTTTGAAAACAAGAATATGTTTTAAAATTCGTAGAATATTGGTAATATCATTTTTTTAATGTATTTTTTGGGGGATATTTCATCTTTTTCGAATATAAAGAGTTTTGGAAAAAAGGAAAACAAAAACAGAGGAAAGCCGATTAAAAGAAACAGCAAAAAAACCGGATAAAACCTAACTTTACCGAATGGTTCCCAAAATCAGAAAAGGTGGAAAAGATAACGGGCCGTCCCTCAGCTCTTTGCGGCAGAAAGCGCCAAATAGGAAAACACAGCTTAGGCAACCAAACATATTTACAGGCTCAAAATGTGAGGACCTAGTCCATATAATTACTAATGGGTTTAAGAAACAGTTTTATAATATTTTTAGCTTAGTGATTGTGCCGCACGCTTGCAGTTGATAATTTGCGGAAGTTATTCTTGTTAGTTTTAATTTTTCGAGCGGCGCTTTACTAACATTGTAGTCCCTAGAGCAGTTTTCAGAAGGTTGTATGAACCGGTTTCGACGTTTTAGAACCTTTTATGTGCTTTTTTTCTTTTTTCTATGAGTTTTTTATCGGTTTTCAATGGATTTCTTTGATTTTTAAATACATGTCAATATTTTAATACATGTTGTACATTTCTTTATACATCTGTAACACATCTTTTGTACATGCCGAACTTTTTCAAATACATCATGTTTTTTTTCTTCAGATACATGTTTCAACAATTTTCAAACAATTGTTAAACATCATTAAATGCACCATGTATGATAATACACCGAGATACCGGGTGTGCCTATATCTCTTTGTATCGGCGCTCTCGCCCTATTTCCACATAGACTAACGTCTCGCATCAATGAGAGTATGTAAGGGACGGCCCAGTAGCATTACGTTCGTTTGTTTTGATCATTTTTATTTTCTCTTTATTATTTTGTTTATATTCTCAAAATATATAAAAATATACTTTTCAGAATTACTGCACTTAGATTACTTTTAAGAAAAAATGAAATAAATATTCATGAAATGTGAAAAGTTGTCTGCACAATTTTTGAAATTGATCATATCATTCAAAAAATGTCCATGCCATTTTAAAAAGTGCACACACGTTTAAAATATGTTCATGATTTTTTAACAATAATTATTAAAATGTAAAGAATGTCCGCTTACTTTCATAAAATGTTCGTACCATTCAAAAACAATTCATGGCATTTTGAGTATTTAAAATATGTTTCATGAACATCTTTTTTTATGAAATGTACAAATCTTTTGCACTATTTACTTTTAAAATATGTTCATAATATACAAAAACGATTGTGCTATTTAGAAAAATGTTCTAATATTTAACATGCTTGCATGTGTTGAACTCATGACAGTTGTGAAAGAAGAAAAAAATCTTGGGTACCCTTGTTGTTAGACCAGCTTGACATAATCGACGCAACAGCCCTTGGAGCTGCTGGAGTCTGGTCAAAGGAGGAAATATTTGCGGCCGTGCACAAGGATAACACAAGCCCCCTCCCACAAGGTTGATGATGCACACCACACACGAAGAGGAGAGGAGACTCCTGGTACAAGGAAGTTGCCAGATCATTCGATTTAGCTGATCTTTCTCTGTAAATTTGTCCTGTACTTTTCGTGAGTGGTCGTCTGGTCAGTGCTGTGCTCTATCTGTTTTCAGTCAGTTATTGTCAACAAAATAAAGTGCTATATGTGTTATTCCTTCACTGGGACTGATGTTGGCTTCAGCCGAACGTAATTGTATTTACAGATATGAGTCAGAAGTATCACCCATTCTTCAATACGAATTACTTTTGGAGTAATGATGATATTTTTCTACTAGAGCATGCATGATCGTTTTTCATGACTGACTTTCAGATAAGCTCATTTTCAGATATCACCTTGGCGAGAGAAAATGGTAATGACTTATTTTGAGGAAGCAATCCTGGGCTCACCTAGTTTTTTCTAGGCGGAAACGGCATCTCCTAGAGCAGAAGTCGCTGTCTGGGCAGCTTTTAAGTGTTAAGAGTTTGCATACGGAGGATCTACCTTGTGCAGTACACTCCAACGAAACTAGCCGCCGACGTCCGACGCCCTCCGCGTACTCTGGCGACGACATCCCCTACGCGTCGCCGTCTAGGTACTGCAGCCCGCGCAGCCCGCCTGGAGATTCGTAACCGCGCCGTCCCGTGGAGTGGAGCCCGTCGCCGGCAACCATCGCGAGCAGTGAGGCCGATCTGCATTCTGCATTCTGCAAGATGAAGGACGACAGGCGTACAACAAGTTCGGGTGGCGCGACGGTGCTGCACGCATCCCAGCTGCTCCAACACGATTCGCCTGTCTGACAGGCGCGTTGGCGTGAGCTTCGTCCGGCCCGGGTGCTCCGATAGCCGATTATGCACACAACTGACTATGTAGACAATTTCTCATATATAATCAGATTTTGTGCACAGTTAAGCTAAAAAGAACTAGCCCTAAACATAAGTTGACACCTCAAAAAATAAGTCAGGGCACTATTCCACTAGAAAGACTCGCCGCAAGGTATCTTCCAGGAAACCAGAACGCAAATAAAAGCGGGCTGCAACACAGCCAAATAAAATAGTTCAGGGTACTCCTCGCTCAAGGACACGAACACAAGGTACCTTCCGGGAAATTGGCGCTAGGGCTGTTCATAAAATCACTTGCGGTGGCAGTGGCACACACCACGCAGCAACAAGCCAACAACCTCACCCCACTCCCACTCACACAGAGACCACCACCCACCCACGACACAAGCGCGGAAAGCGATCGCGACGGCAATTGGCCTTGACCGCGGTTGGCTGCCTCCCGATGACAAGCGTTCCACCCGTCGTCGATCGGCGGCCCAACTTCGCGCTGCTCCTCGGCTTGCTGCCTGTGCAAGGCAATGGAGATGCCTATCAGACTCTGAAGAAATCTCGAACGGGTTTGCTCCTGTTCGGGACTCTTGCGGCGACTGCCACTTACTAAACTGGACTAAATCCGCAGGGCGGCTTTTGGCATGGCCAAGGTACATGTACCCATTTGTTAGAATATAATTATGTTTAAGTTAGACTACTCAATGCGAGTAACATATATGTGATGTTATGCAATACTTCATTTGCTAAAAGTCCTTAGAAGCATCTTCTTGAGAGTCTTTTTCAAAAAGTCCTAAGGACTAGAAAAAGTCCTAGGACTAAAGAACCAAACACCACCTTAATAACTTATAGACTCATCTTATCTTGGTATGTATGATGTTACTCATAGTATGAGTAACTAGCTATGTTACTTAATTCTTCTCTCTCCTTATTAAATCGTTGTCACATAGACAAAATTGTTGAGTTGGACATTATGTTACTGCTGAGGTTACTCACACTTCATTCATTGGATACGTATTTTAAAATAGTTTTGTGCATGTCACCAAAACTTATATCAATGGATACATATTTGAAAATAGTTTTTGGTGATATTATTTTTTGTGACATGCATTAAAATTTTGTAAGTTAAATCTAGGGCAACGTTACGCATCGGCCGGCGAATCTTTTTAAAAAATTCTACCGCCGCACGAGCCATTGGTTCAATGTTAGATGAGCGTTAGATTCAGTTCCCAGCTTTGCAAAACGGATGATATTGCACTGGACATTTGCATCCGAGTTTATGTCACAGAACTTTTGCAACAGAGTTGCAGTTTTTTTTTGAAACATAGCTAATGTTGCACACTATTTTTGTCTTTACTTCTATATGTTGCAGAAATCTTTTTTGCAACAGCGAGGATGTTGCAAGAAAAAAGATCACCATCGGTTGTACGCCGCGAGCCCCCACCAAATGTTGCTGAGGGAACAGCGACGCCGCCCGGCCCACAATCACACCGCCGCCGGTGAGCGCCGGAGCTCCGGCCGGGTCGCCTCACCTCCTCTCCGAGGAGGTGGGCGCACTACGCACGGTCAACGGTCGCGGTGGAAGCAGGTGGCAAAGGCGGCCATGCGCCCGACCCCGGCTCCAACCTCGCCGCCTTCCTCCTCTCTGGCGAGGTGGGCGGTTGCTAGTGTTGGCGCCGAAACTTCGGGTGACACACATCTCTCGTTCGGTGCTGCGGGGATCTGGACATCACCGCCCCGCATTCGTCTTCGCCAGTCTGCAATGACCAGTTGTTGCGGTGGCAAAATTGCCACAATGGGCTTGTTGCAAAATTAGTGGTGGTGGCCATAGGACACGTGGCGTGCAGGGTGGCGGACACGGGAGGTGCCATCCATAAGGTGATTACAAGCATTTTTTTTCTTAAATCTAAGGTCAAATTTTGGCACAAAATACAAAAAAAATCAATAAACCAGAATGGAGATAGTAGAAGTTAGAGATGGGATTTGTTTAAACCACGACGATTTGCCTTCTACTTCAAGTCTCTCTCCCTCGTATTATACTTTCTATGTATCCCTATACGAGGGTTAGAACAATACAACACAAATATTAGCCAAGGTACAGTTTTTACATGGTAACAGAGCGGTTTGTTCAATGACACCGATACTAAAATCTTCCACCACTTTCACAGCACGTTGCCTTCGGAGAGATTAATTTCCTCTCCCTCACAACAAAGCACCCTATCAATCAAAGATTAGATCGGTTCCTAGTTTAGATCCAATTTCCGATTTTCTCAGATCCATCCACTAAATCAGTTCTTTTAGCCACGAATGTGGATATATAATTATCGTGCCTAGTGAGAACAGCAGAAACTCGACGACGAAAACGCCGCGCCGCCCCTCCCTCTCCAGCGTGCAGCCGGCGTGCCCCGGAAGCGATAGCGCGTGGGCAAGTGCGGTCTACTGCACGATCAGGGCTCTCGAGGAAGGGACCTGCTGCAGCGGCGAACGGCGATTCGATCTCTCCGGCTGCATGGACTAGTCTTCGTCTTCACCACGCACGAGCCTACACCTCCAGCCGCGCGATAGATGCATCTCGGAACCCCACTACGGCCGCGCGATAAACAGGTCCACGACCTTCCAAGCACCTCTGGTACGTGCATGCACCTTTTAACATAAAAGTATTTATATCCAGTACGCGTGCATGCACGTCCTGGGGATGCATATACTTGTACGTACATGGCGGCTACACATCCGACTACACCGAGTTAATTGCACGTCGGTACCACACTTGCGCACGTTGTGACGAGTCAGTACCGTTGCTCATGCATGTCGCAGTTCAGTACCACTATTCGGCCTAACCGATACAAAATGGGCTGACAGACGTATAAGTGTGTATTGACCATGTATCTGACAGACTGGGCCCACCTTTCAGGTGACACGGTGGCCAATCGGCGTGTGCCCGATGCGCTGACTAGGACGAGGCTGGTGCGGTGGTCTAAGTGGTCTCGGTCGGATCGGTCGTCGGTCGGTCCTCACTCTCCCTCGAGCTCAGTCTCGCTCTCCCTCCTCTCTCTGATTCGCCGCCGCCGCCACCTCAACCGACTCGCCATCGCGCCATGGAGGACGAGAGCAGCCAGGACTCCAACGTTCAATACATGAACCTCTCCGACGACGAAGCCATGCATTACCGGGTGAGTTGTAGAGCTAGGGTTAGGGTTAGGTTTCTCTGATTTGGGGATTTGATTTGGTTTGGGGATTGTCTCTTCCTTTTGCTCCTCTAGATCCCTGCTAGCATTGAAGACCAAGACTACAGTGGCATTGAGACAACACCCATCATTCTTTGCCATCAGCATGGTGTGGCGGCTGAGAGGCGTGTAGCATTTGAAGCATTTAACACGGGCAGGAGGTTCTTAGTGTGTCCTAAGAGTGTAAGATTCTGTACAAATCTCTTTGTTAATAGTATTGTTTAGTCTAGCCATGTGCATAGAATTGTGGAGTGCATAGATATCATGTTGTTTAATCTAGCCATGGGCTGATGCACAATGTTTAATCAGTATTGTTGTTTAATTGGGTAGCTGTGATGGTCATTTTGTAGCCATTTAGTACTACTGATGCTAGTCATTGGATTAGAAAATGTGTTGATTTGGCCAGTAATTTTATAATTGGTCAACAACTTAGTTTGCAGTGCAGATCATTGTTTAGTTCACAAGTTGCCAATTATTTCATTGTTTAATGTCATAGAGATTCAGTGAGTGTTTAGTGTCATAGAGATTCAGTGAGTGTTTAGTGTCATAGAGATTGTTTAATGTCAGAAGCTCAAAATTCAGTGAGTGTTTAGTGTCAGTGGTTCATTCTTTAATTGGCTAGATTATTAAATCCTGAACCTCTCAAAGATGCTTAAAGTTGATGCTTAAAGTTCATTATTTAATTGAGTGGCAGATGCTTAAAGTTGATTTGATTTGTATTTCATTGTTTAAAGTTAGATGCTCAAAGTTCAGTTATTATTTAAAGCCAGTTGCTCAAAGTTTATTGCTTCAATAATTACCTAGGATAACCTGGAGTGGCTATGTTTGTTTATATTGCAGGAAGATGACAACTGTGGTATTGTTCTCTGGGTTGACCCAGAGTGGCCTCCTACTTTGCAGAATGCCTTGTTGAAGCTATGGGAAATGTATCATGACAGCAAGAGTGATAGGAGGAAGGATAACCTGGAGAGTTCACTCACTATTCACCATTTGACTGAAGAAAAAAACAATCTAGAGGCCAACTATGACAAATTGGTTGAAGATGTGCACCAACTGTTCAATGCTCAAGAGGATAGGATGGTAGATTTCAGCCATTTGCAGGCTAAGATGCAGAATGTGCATGTTGCTGATTCAGTTGTATCTGACATGAAGACAGAGATGGAGAAGAAAGATGCAGAGATCTTCAAGCTGCAGGAGAAGTATAAAGTACTGATGAACCTGACACAATCTCAAGGCACTTGCATCAGGAACCTGAAGTTCAATCATCTAAAAGAGAAGGAAGTGCTTAGTACATCCATCAGGAACCTCAAATTCCAGGTTGATGAACTCAAAAAATCTGAGGAAAAGCTCACCCAGGAGAACACCCAGCTGGTCCTTCACATGGGTGATCTCAAGAAGGGGCATGACAAGCTTACAGCAAGGAGGGATCAGCTAAAGATTTAGATTGTTAAACTGTTGAAGTCAGAGAAGAAGAACAAGCAAAAATTGAAGGGCATCCTGGACATCTTGTCAGAATGAAGATGTAGAGGAAGAGCAAGAGCAAGATCCAGATCAACATGAAGAAGAAGAATGCTTGCTTTGCTGACCTTTTGTGAAGTATGGTGTTGTTGTGAACTAAGTTATGCACTATGGATGTGTAGTTGTGAACTAAGTTGGAACTATGTTGCTGCTTTAAGTTGTGACATAAGTTGAACTCTAGTATGTTGTGTAAGAATCTATTAATTATGTTGCATGAAGCTATCCTTTATGATTTGAGTTGCTTGTCTAGTTGGTTGATATGTTACATGATTTAAGTTGTTGTCATAGTTGCTGTCATAGTGGTTACTCTAAGCCATAGTTGCTGTCATAGTGGCTGTCATTTAGGCTCCGTCAACGTCAAGAACCCCCTAAACCATAGTGGTTAGCCATTTAGGCTCCGTCGACGTCGAGAACCCCCTAAACCATAGTGGTTAGCCATTTAGGCTCCGTCGACGTCGAGAAACCCCTAAACCATAGTGGTTAGCCATTTAGGCTCCGTCGACGTCGAGAACCCCCTAAACCATAGTGGTTAGCCATTTAGGCTCCGTCGACGTCGAGAAACCCCTAAACCATAGTGGTTAGCCATTTAGGCTTCGTCGACGTCGAGAACCCCCTAAACCATAGTGCTTAGCCATTTAGGCTCCGTCGACGTAGAGAAACCCCTAAACCATAGTGGTTAGCCATTTAGGCTCCGTCGACGTCGAGAACCCCCTAAACCATAGTGGTTAGCCATTTAGGCTCCGTCGACATCGAGAACCCCTAAACCATAGTGGTTAGCCATTTAGGCTCCGTCGACGTCGAGAAACCCCTAAACCATAGTGGTTAGCCATTTAGGCTCCGTCGACGTCGAGAAACCCCTAAACCATAGTGGTTAGCCATTTAGGCTCCGTCGACGTCGAGAACCCCCTAAACCATAGTGGTTAGCCATTTAGGCTCCGTCGACGTCGAGAAACCCCTAAACCATAGTGGTTAGCCATTTAGGCTCTGTCGGCGTCGAGAACCCCCTAAACCATAGTGGTTAACCATTTAGGCTCCGTCGACGTCGAGAAACCCCTAAACCATAGTGGTTAGCCATTTAGGCTCCGTCGACGTCGAGAACCCCCTAAACCATAGTGGTTAGCCATTTAGGCTCCGTCGACGTCGAGAAACCCCTAAACCATAGTGGTTAGCCATTTAGGCTCCGTCGACGTCGAGAACCCCCTAAACCATAGTGGTTAGCCATTTAGGCTCTGTCGACGTCGAGAAACCCCTAAACCATAGTGGTTAGCCATTTAGGCTCCGTCGACGTCGAGAACCCCCTAAACCATAGTGGTTAGCCATTTAGGCTCCGTCGACATCGAGAAACCCCTAAACCATAGTGGTTAGCCATTTAGGCTCCGTCGACGTCGAGAACCCCTAAACCATAGTGGTTAGCCATTTAGGCTCGGTCGACGTAGAGAAACCCCTAAACCATAGTGGTTAGCCATTTAGGCTCCGTCGACGTCGAGAAACCCCTAAACCATAGTGGTTAGCCATTTAGGATCCGTCGACGTCGAGAAACCCCTAAACCATAGTGGTTAGCCATTTAGGCTCCGTCGACGTCGAGAAACCCCTAAACCATAGTGGTTAGCCATTTAGGCTCCGTCGACGTCGAGAAACCCCTAAACCATAGTGGTTAGCCATTTAGGCTCCGTCGACGTCGAGAAACCCCTAAACCATAGTGGTTAGCCATTTAGGCTCCGTCGACGTTGAGAAACCCCTAAACCATAGTGGTTAGCCATTTAGGCTCCGTCGACGTCGAGAAACCCCTAAACCATAGTGGTTAGCCATTTAGGCTCCGTCGACGTCGAGAACCCCCTAAACCATAGTGGTTAGCCATTTAGGCTGCGTCGACGTCGAGAACCCCCTAAACCATAGTGGTTAGCCATTTAGGCTCCGTCGACGTCGAGAACCCCTAAACCATAGTGGTTAGCCATTTAGGCTCCGTCGACGTCGAGAAACCCCTAAACCATAGTGGTTAGCCATTTAGGCTCCGTCGACGTCAAGAAACCCCTAAACCATAGTGGTTAGCCATTTAGGCTCCGTCGACGTCGAGAACCCCCTAAACCATAGTGGTTAGCCATTTAGGCCCCGTCGACGTCGAGAACCCCCTAAACCATAGTGGTTAGCCATCACATCATATGAAACTTAACTCATCACGTCATAACAAACCTAGTACTCATCACATCATATCAAACCTAGTACTCATCACATCATAACAAACTTAGTAATCATCACTTCATAACAAACCTAGTAATCATCACATCATAAAAAATCTAGTACTCATCACATCATAACAAACTTAGTTCACATAACTTCATAACAAACTTAGTAATCATCACTTCATAACATTGTTCACAAACATAACCCAGATGCACACATAACATAGTTAAAAATGTGATGCACATGACCAAGATGAACACAAACTTAGTTCACATAACTTAGTACTCATCAAACTGGTTTCAAGTAGCATAACCCAGATGCACCCTCATGACAATCAGTTCCTTCCTCCCCTACTGGCATTAAAAAAGGACATCCATCCAGAATGATTTATTGGGTCATCAGATGCACCAGAAGTTGAAGCTCCAGAGGCAGATCTTGGAGCAAAGAATTGCCTTTGGTCTCTTGCAGAAGCTGATCTAGCCCCAGATGCCCTTGCATAGAAGATCTAGCCCCAGATGCCCTTGTAGAAGCAGATCTACCACCAGATGCAGGTGGGGGTTGTGATCTTGCAGGTGGAGTACCTTCATGAGCATTCCTTGATCTTGCAGGTGCCTTGCAAACAAAAAGAAACATGTTAGTAAGTCAAACATGGTATTTACTAAAAATACAGTACAAGAAACCATAGAACTAATTAAAAAGGGATTACCACATGCTTGTGTTTCCTCATAGCCAGCTCTGGTTTCAGTTGAACCTTGCAGTTGGTGTACCTGTGTCCTTGAAGTCCACAATTGCTACATGTTATAGTGACCATTCTAGAACTGTCCTTTGGCCTTGGAACTTCAAACCTGCCCTTTATTCTCTTCTCTTTTTTCCTTCCTCTCTTCACATGAAAATCAGGTGGATCTATGTCTGGGCTAGCTGTCTTTGTCCAGTCATGTTCACCAGGGACAGGATATATCATAGGCTCATAGGATGCTATGTAAAAAGGTTTTTTGAAGAATATAGAAACATAGTCCTCTGGAAACCTTTTTGCCTTGTTAATGGCAGATACAACATGGTTGCATGGTATACCAGACAGGTCCCACTTTCTACAACCACATGTATGCATGTTCAAGTTGACTGGATGTGTTTGCTACCCACTGGTCACTTGCCATAGATTTACACCTGCTTGAATGGGTTTGCAGTACCTGGCCCTTTCCTTTTCCACCTCTAGCTTCTCAGCATAATGGGGTGTGATCTCCCACATAGCTGCCTTTCCTCTCTCTCTATTCTTATGCCACCTCACCATCTGTTTGTCCTTAATACCATCAACCATAGTCCTGATAGGTTTTTTCCTGAAATCTAAGATGTACTTGTTGAACACCTCTGACAGGTTGTTAACAACCAAGTCTGTCTTGCAGTTGGTGTCAAAAGCATGCCTAGCCCAATGTTGTTTGGGTATTCCACTCAGCCACTTCCAAGCTTCCTCACTCTCATTTTTGAGATCATTCATTGCAATGTTAAACTTGTGCTGGTTATAAGCATAGCTGGCATTATCCATGCATTTCTTTAGATCTTCCCCCCCCCTAAAGCCAGCATTTTGGAAATTTGCATATAGGTGTCTAAGGCAAAATCTTTGATGGCAGTTTGGAAATACTTGATTTACTGCATTTAGTAGCCCCTGTTCACATGATATAGCACTAAGCTACTGAGTGTGTGCAGAAACTTATATGCAACATAACTTATATGCATAAAGATAAACAAGGACATGATGAAGCTACTATCTACAACATAACTTATATGCATAAATAAACAAGGAGATGCATACCTTCTGTCTATCAGACATGATAGTGTAAGGGCCAAATTTACCAACTTCTCCTCTTAGACATATCTTCAGTTGGTGTAGAAACCAACACCAGTTTGCTGTGTCCTCTTGTCCAACTATAGCAAATGCAAGTGGAAATATGTTGTTATTGCCATCTCTGCCAGTGGCTGCTAGGATTTGAGCACCAGTATTCAGCTTGATAAAGCACCCATCAACACCTACATTTAGATGCAAACAACAAACATGTATAAAGTTATCATCTACAAGCAAATGTGGCATGAACATTGAGAAACATTCTAATTAAAGCAAGGAAACATGTAACTAACCAATGAATGGCCTGCATGCATTGAGAAATCCCTCCCTGGCTCCATTTATGCAGAAGACCATAGCATGAAACCTTGGTCCTGGGTGTGGTATTTTTGTTGTAGCTTTTGGAGTTATTGTTGCAACAATAACTCTACTTCCAGGGTTTGTATCCATGATGGTTTGGGTATAGTCCCTCAGCCTGGGATACTGCTTCTTGTGCTCTCATAATACAGCTTCCACAGCAAGGTTTTTGGCCCTATAGGCCATGTGCCTGGGCACTTCAACACCATACTTCTCCTGGCAGTTGTCAATCATAGTAGCTATGCTAGTTGTTGGGTCAGACCTAAACAGTGACTCATATGTTTTAGCAAGCCACTTTGCACTAACCCTGGATGACTCTGTACTACTTGGGCAAGTGTGCTGCAGCCTCATCTTTTTGATAGCAAATGTCTTTTCCCCTTTGATAACTGCAGCAACTATGAAGAATTGGCAGTGCTCTTGTTTGCAGCAGGCAATGATCCTTTTGTCCGAGTTTCTGTGGTACCTGAAATTTCTGCACTGTGTAATGTGTAGGCTCAACAATGCTTCTCTGAATTGCTGCTGATTTTTGAAGCACATGTACATACATAACTGCTGATGTGGTTGCTCAAGATTTTCATTGTACCATATCCTAGGTTTCCTTTTCTTTACCCTACTCTTCCTACCTTTTTGTAGGACAAATGCTGGTGCCTCATGTCCATCATCACTGTCAAACAGCAAGCCATGATCTTCTTCATCACATGAAGGATTAAAATCTGGTTTCACCTCCTCTAAAACATTAGAGTGTGACCTAGTGGTGGGGCATCTCCTGACTGGCAGCTCCTACCTCTTCTTTGCAGGTTCTGGTATGGCTGGTTTTTCTCTTTCAGTTGGAGCACTCCTTTCAGTTGCAATATTCACCTCCTCCTCCTCCTGCTCCTCCTCCTCAAATAGATCCTCAACATCAGTGTCACCCTCATAATGCAGCGGTGGTTCCTCTTCTGATTCTTCATCAGAATCTTCATCTTCATCTCCATCTTCTTCCTCTGCCAGTCTCTTCCCCTCTATTATCTCTGTGTGTTCAGCTAAAATGTAGTTATCAGTGTCAGTTGCATCCTCAGAGTCAGAGTAACTCCTATATCCCTCCTCAAATAATTCCTCTTCCTCCAACACAGCTTTCAGCTTCCCCCTGACATTTCTACTCTCTTGTGTGCATATACCAGTAGGTTGTGTAGGATGAACTGTACTACTGCTGCTGCACTGACTCTGAAAAACTACACCATGATCATCAACAGCAAGCACAACAGGCTCACTGAGATCATAAATAACAGGTGGTTCATATAAAACAGCAGCTAATTCATTTGGTCTCTGATGGATGTTACCATCACTAACTAATCCTGACTCTGAACTGACAGGTGCTGTTGCCCTAGCTAACAAATTCAGAACTAATGAATCCTCATATTGCTTCTTTAGTTCTTGCAGTTTGATGTTAGTGTCAATCAGATCTAGTCCATGCTCTCTCTCAACTCCTGCTGCAGCTGTATTTCTCATGTGATATAGTTCATCATCAAAATTATATCCTACTACTGTCAATAGTGCATACAAGTTCAGAAATGTGACATCTGAGCTACAAATCTTCCTATCCAAATTATGCCCTGCATCAAAGTGAATCCTAACATCCCATATAGCATCATCTAACCTACAAGTCACGGCAAAATTGAAAAAAATTCAGTGCTTTAAGAACACTAACCCTAGCCCTATGATATGAACAGACAAAATTAAAAACGAGGGACTTACAACACTCTATCCGCTCCACTGGTCCAGTGATGGCTTGTGGTTGGGTTGGCCAACCACATCTCAGCGAGCCGCAACCGTTGCTCCATGGACAGGGGCGCCTCCTCCTCCTCTTCCTCGTCGTCGGTGGAGTTGGACGACCTGGAGCAGTCCAGCCCCACGTGGTCATCGCTCCCCAGGCCGGGAAGGTCGCCATAGCCGCCCACGACACCGCCGCCGCCGGGGGTCGCCGCAGCCATCGCCTGAGATCCACGGGGAGAGAGGAGATGGAGAGGGGAGAAAAAGGATAGGGTTCGTCGGGTGGGATCCGGCTCGGTTCGACCGCACCAGCCTCGTCCTAGTCAGCGCATCGGGCACACGCCGATTTGCCACCGTGTCGCCTGACGGGTGGGCCCGGTCTGTCAGATACATGGTCAATACACACTTATACGTCTGTCAGCCCATTTTGTAACGGTTAGGCCAAATAGTGGTACTGAACTGCGACATGCACGAGCAACGGTACTGAGTCATCACGACGTGCGCAAGTGTGATATCTCCTTGCAATTAACTCGACTACACCGAGCCGAGCGTCGCAGAGACTCGCCACGAGCACGATGTAGCTTCACCACGTGGAAGACGTGGTCTGCTACCCAAACATGATAAAACAAAAAGAGCACGAGGTAGCTTCGGGGAAATTTGGCGTTACGACTGCTCATAAAACACAGGCGGTACCCAACACAACCCCCCATCGGCCCACCCCCACCCACCGCCACCAGACAACTCAAGGGCCGAACCATGGCGACGCGCGTCGACTGGCGGCGCAAACACGCGCTGGTCGTGAGCACTCTCACATCCAGCATTACCTACATGACGGCGCTGAGCCTGCCGGGCAGCCTCTTGTCCGGCCAATGCAATGGAGATACTAATCGGGCTCTCAAGAAATCTCCAACACATCTGCTCTTGTTCGGGACTCTTGCGATGAGTGCCACTTATCAAGATCAACTCGCCCCACCGGGCGGCTTTTGGCAAGGCGAAGCGACCGGTGCCCATTACCGCTCCCACGCCTTTCTTCTCCACGTGAGAATCCCGGTGTTCTTGTGCTGCAACGCCTCCTTCTTTCTCATGTCGCTGGCTGTCGTCCTGATCATTCTCCTGATGGATGTATTCGGCGCACTAGGAATCAAGTACTACCGCGTCTTGTTGGTAGCCATGATCCTGGACCAGTTTAGCCTGATCGTGATCGGAGCCTATATCGCCGTGAGCTTCGACCTGTCCATCTAGGTTGTCGTTTGGGTGTCCCTCTGTGTCTTCTTGCTGTTAGCGGTGTTCCTGCCAGGCGCAAGATGGCGGCAGGCGTTCAGAGAGAAGATGGAGCTCTGTGTGCCCCGTAGGCTGAAGATGTTGTTTGCTGGTCCGTCAACCAATGGACACGCAGAGGGGGCGGTAGGCATGTCACTGAAGCTGGAGAAGAGGCGCAAGCTTCTGCTGCTCCTTGCAATTCTCGCAGGAATTCGCGCGTACCATGCCGGTGCGGGCTTCCCACCCGATGACCCATTCAACTACTACGGGTGCCTGGTGTTCTCGTACTGCAAAGCCACCGTCTTTCTCGCGTCCCTATCCATCATCGTGATGCTGGTGAACAGGAAGCCCCCGTCAGCGAGAGGACTGCGATGGCACGCGCTGCGGTTGTCTGTGATCCTTGTCGTGACCGGCCTCGCTGGCGTCTTCGCCGCCGGGCGCTACAGGATCAATGTCCTCGTTCTGCTCTTGGCAGTTTTACTCTGCATCGCGTTCCAAGTTACACCGTCCATCTTCGGAACGGCGGGAGGCCTGGTGCAGACACTGGCACCGAGCCTCGGAGAGGCGGAAGAGGAGGATGGCTCCGAGGACGAGTTGGAGTTCAGCATAGGGGGTGGGACGAAGGAGGAACCCTTCGGAGTGGAGATCTCGTCTCCGATCCTCGGGGGCGCGCTCACTCTGATCCTCGCCGTCCCTATGGTGTCCATCCTCGCCGCTCCAGTGAAGTTGCTCGTGGCAATAATGATCGCCTCAATCGGGGTGCCCCTCTGGCGGAGGTCCTTCACCCCGCTGTCCAGAGCTCTCCAACGCCGGTGCACTGTGAGCCTCCAAGGTACCACCTACCACGCCCGCGCCGGCATCGACTGGTTCCGTCTCCGGCGCCTCCTCGACTCCCCGGGAACAACTGCTGTCCGCGCTATGCCATGGACTGTGCAAGGTGATACACGCGCTGTGTTCGGGAACATGGATGTGGATCCTGATCTTGGTTGCATCGGTTCCCTCGCTGAGGCACAACCTCAAGCTGAAGTTCAAGATCTCCAAGATAACAGCCGTACTATGCCTAGGCGTGCAGGTTGTCTGTGCACCGCCCACGACAGGCACGGTCACGGCTACTAGGGTGAGCACCACGACCACGACTACCCCGTCCACCGTTGCAGGGACGCCGACCACGACCACGACTACCTCGTCCACCGTCGCAGGGACCCCGACCACGACAGTGGGAACTACCTCAAGGTCGAGGGGCCGCGGGGATGTGCCTCTCGTTGAGCCGAGGCCTAGGAGGAACCGCCGGCCCAACAGCCGGCTGTTCGGCCAGGACTGGGTCAACTGATCGGTCATGGTTTTCAGCGATATTACTGACCCTCGAAGCGCTTGTTGCATGCCGTCAAGTTTTGGCCTTGCTCTTGATTTAAATCTGATCTGAGATCTCCACCCGCAAATTGACTTTGCAGCAGATAACTGACTGTTACAGCCGTTGGGAGAAGAGAAGAGACGGGACCATGCTTTGGCCAATCGAGCTGAAGCAGGCAGGGATAAAGCACAGCAACTCTGAACCTGACAGAACTGAAGAAAACGGAACTGAAGAAAGGGAGAAAGCAGAGCAATGCTGGAGCAACTCTGAACCTGACAGAACTGAAGAAAACGGAACTGAAGAAAATTTTTGCAGGCTTGCACTGTTGCACAAGGAGATCACGAAGGTGTTCTGCCCCATTGCAAGGTTGATGAGGCACACAGGAAGAACAGAGGAGACTCCTTGTACATGGCGGTTTCAGGATCATTTGTTCTGGCCGATCTTTCTCTCTAGTTTGTTACACCTTGTTGGACAGTAAAAGGCGTCAGTGTGTGTACTGTGTAGTGTGTACCAAGGTTAGGTGGTGTATCAGTTAGCCCTTGTTTGTCAACGGATAAAATGGTGTGTGGGGTTGCTCTTTCTTTTCCTAGTCCTAGAGGGGGAAACGAGTACATAAATACGGTAAATATGCACAAAGAAATTTTCGGCAAGTTTGCTGTTCAGAACCGAGAGGCTGATATTATCTGATATATTTAGCACACTGTTTTGCCCAAGCACATCCGTGTGTCCAGGCAAACATCATATAATGGTACCATAGCGGGGAACTCAACCATTTGTAGCCAGTAGTGGTCTACTTATTCGCTTTGCGTACTCTGCTTCATTATAATGAGCAGATACAAACTCTAGGAAGATATCAAGTCACTTCACAGCTTTAAGGAAGGAGGAAGAGGGGTCGGCCTTGCTAGCGGACGCTGAAAGAACCATCCCTTCTCCTCAGTGAATCCAGGGGCTGCAGCTGCAATTTATCATGAACAAAAATTGGAGCAATCGTCAGAATCTAACCAAGTATTCATACTACGTATACAAGAAGAGGCTGAATGTCCCTTTGTTTCAAGTAAATGAAAGCAACGCGTGGGGCAAAAAGAAACAAATGGATCGCTTGCTATGAAAAACTCAGACAATTTTACGTACAGTGTTGCCATAAAAAGTTTGCAAATTATGGTGCCTACGGAAATAATATATGCAAATGAAGAACAAGTTTCTTTCCCCTCTCTGAACTGTAGAATGAGATTGAAAATACATAGCAAGAACGACTGTGTTCAAGTTTGAAGGTCTTACCCGGAGCAGCATCTTGACGTGGTAAGACTTTTGGACGATCTGATGGCGTCGTCTCGCCCATCACAGCAGGGAGATGCCCATGGGTGAGCAGGGGCGGAGCCAGGATTTGAACATGAGGGGGGCGAGACAGATAATAATCATTCCAAATTATACACCACACAAGAATATAGTCTCAATAGTAGAATTGATATGAGTGCATGACAACGTATGTTTAGCAAAAAAAAGAAGTTACATATCTATCAACTGAAATTCAGCTCTACGAGTACCATCGTCGAAAATGTGGATAATCTCATCAGATGTGACTTTTGCAGCTATATCCTTTCCAATATAGACAATCGTGTAATGTTGAAGAAAGTCATCACCCATTTTGCCTCGAAGACGCGTCTTCACTAGTTTCATAGCAGAAAAGGCTCGCTCAGTGGTTGTCGTTGAAACTGGAAGAGTAATAACCAACCGCAATAGTCTATCAACCATGAATAGTCCTGAACTTTACCAGTTTTAAACAAACCAACAGTCAAATCAGCAAGTGAATGCAAGCATTTTAGGTCTGGATGTGAGCGAACATCCATTTTGAAATGCATAAGTTGAGACTCTAACCGAGCCAAGTCTTGGTTAGAAAAATCAGCAGGATAAAACTTTTCTGCTAGAGTGCATATCTTTGTCACATCAAATGTGTCATGCAGTGGATTCAAGGATACACAAAGCCTCAATAGCTCAGTGCTTTGGATGCTGAACCGGTCATTTAGCTCGACCAACTGTTGATCTATGGCAACATTGAATACATCTGCTTTATAGTGGTGAAGTGTTGTGGTGTTGTCATGCTTGTTTCGAGATTTAGTCATATCAACGTACCTACAAATGGCAACATATATTAGATTAAAATACTTGTGATGATTAATATTCCAATCTAGATATAGGAAAAGAGACATACTTGGAACTAAAATCGGGGGTGTCAATATCATGCTTCAGACAAAAAGATTTAACCTCTTTTAGAAGTGGTTCCCAGCCATCTTCTCTTAGTTCAGCAAGTAGAAACTTTGTGTTTGCAACACAATCTAATGCGTTTAGAATATCCAGAGACTTCCTTTGGAGCATTTGACATAAAACATCTGTGATCTTCATAATTTTCTCCATGAGGTGCATAATGAATACAAAATCAAAAGAGATAATTATCTTTAGGGCGCCCACTGCATCTCCACGAGAATATCTTGTGACTGAACGATCATTTGCTACACTTCGTAGAACTGCAATCGTAGCAGCAAACATCTTCCTCAAGCTATTAATTGACTTGAAGTGAGAACTCCACCTCGTGTCTCCCGGCCTCTGTAAAGAGCCTATTTGATTTGCCCCTTTTCCCGTATCAAGCTCACCCAATTCAACGCCACGTGCAACTTCAGCAGCTTGATTAGCTAATAACTCATCATTCCGTTTAGATGACGCACTAACAACATTTATCATAAAATTTGCATGCTGAAAAAAATTATGCACCTCGTGTACCTCTCGTGATGCTGCAACAAGAGCCAATTGGAGCTGATGAGCCATGCAGTGCACATAATAAGCATATGGGCACTCATTTAATATTAGAGCTTTCAATCCATTCCATTCCCCTCGCATGTTACTTGCGCCGTCGTATCCTTGACCTCTAATATCTTGTACATTCAGGTTATTATCTTCTAAGACAGTACAATTGCCTCCTTGAGAGTCAATGCAGCAGTGTCACTAACATGTATGATGTCAAGGAAGCGCTCATCTATGTACCCTTCTTTATTAAAACCGAATGACCAGTGCCATCTGCTCCTTTTTAGATTCATCTCTAGACTCGTCCACCATTATACAAAATTTGCTATTGCCAATTTCTTCTCTAATACTTTTCTGCACTTTCCTGGAAAGTAAACCAAGGATTTCTTGCTGAACGGGGTGTGAGGTGTACTTGGCATTTTGTGGAGCATTTTCCAAGACAACATCTCTGACATCCTTGTTATAAGCAGCCAAAAGCTTTACCAACTCAAGAAAATTACCCTGGTTTAGGGATCCTGGAGATTCATCATGGCCTCTAAATGGACAAGCTTGGAATGTTAACCACCTAATGAAATTACAGACAAGGGACATGTTAGTCTTACATAAATACAAAATATACTAGGTTAATTGTTGAAACAAATAAACTTAGTCTTACCTAATGGAATCAATTGTGACTTTAAGTCTTAACCTTGCAGCTGCAACCTTTTTTGTACATACTTGTACCATCACCTTGTCAATGTGGTTCAATCTATTTTTCAGATTTTCATAACAACGGGCTGAATAGCTATGAGCTGAGTTGGAATCTTTGCCCATGTGGGTTATAAAAGCACAATCTTTGCCGTCATTCACCTTTCTCCAGTTTATAAATCCATCCACTGTGAATGCACTTGAACCACACTTTCCAGTTGGCTTTTTCGTAAAGAGGAAACAATAGAGGCAGTATGCACGATGTGTGACAAGTGAATACTCTAGCCAAGGCCAATCAGTGAAATAACTATACTGGAATCGGCGGCGGTTTTTTGTTGTTCCATTATATGGATACTCTTTCATGTATGGATGAAAAGCGCCCTTAGAAACATAGAATCGACGTGCTTCATCCTGCTTATCGGGATGGAGTTCTCAAATCTGTTGGCGTGTACCAGGATCCCTCACATATTTTGTGCTTCTAGTTCTACCTTCTTCTAAAGTTTCTAGTGGTGCCACAATATTGTGATCATCAGTTTGCATATCAACTAGATTAGGGCTGGAAGTATCATCTACAACAGGTTGCTCCTCTGGTGGATTTGCATTTTCAGTTGCATTAGAGCTAGAAGCAATAGGCTTGAAAAACAAATCTATTCTTGCTGTACTCTTCCTCTTCATCCTTCAGTCATTGGAACATTAAACAAGGAGTGGCATTAGAAAACTATTATGCTACCTTATCAAAGCAGTAAATTAAACTATTATCTGTGTAGAAATTGCGCTAATTCACCAAGATTAATAGTGATTCAGTGACGTACCTTGATTCCGAGTTGAAGTTGATCTGTTGATGTATGTATGATGCCGATGAAGTACACAAGTAGTTTCTGTCTTATGATTGAATCGCATGCACTAAAGTGTTGGACCACTGCCCTGGGCGACGGCGGCAAAAGCAGTAAGACTGCAAGAGCCGACGGTGAACCAGCGATGGGCGGCGGCGGGCGGGCGGCGGCGTAGGAAGGTACAGAACCAGAAGACTTGATCGCACGAACGAAATTATCGAGAGGATAAGGGTAGATCGATAGCAGGTAATCTCTTTTTTCTGATATATACGTACATCTAGCAATCGAGGCTCGGTTGATGGTTCCACGTTGGGCCTTGGGCAGTTGGGCACTTGGGCTAGAAAGTTTTCATGTCCAACAACAAAAAGATCAGAAGCGGCCTGTACACATGACACCTATACGTAGAAACTACTGGTAATACTAGTACCTACTAATGAAGCGTCATGGGGGGAGGGGGGGGGGGGGAGGGGGGGTCTGACCCCTGCTCGCACCCCTCTGTCTCCGCCTCTATGGGTGAGGGCCAGAACGATAGCCAGCACTGCGAACACCTTGGAGGCCATATTTTGGGCTCGGTCACTCCACTACTGAAAGAGCTTGTTTGGGTGAAATGAAACTGGGATGGTGCTTGCTATATAACAGACGCCAATGTGACAGGCTCACGTTCGGCCATCGCATAACAAGGCAAATATATCTTGTAGAGTCCACTAGGCCTTCTCAGCATCATGCGATGCTGGAAATTAAGTAGACTATTCAACAAAGGAGGAATCAGTCCACACTATATGTTAAAGGGTGCCAAACTAAACTGCCCAGCCGACATGAGTTCGGCCATCGACATGAATTAGCATGTGCGAGGTGCTAGCTTAGGTAATAAAACTTTTGTCGCATAGGCCATCAACGTGTTGACCACAGGACATACCATTTTATTTTATTTAAACACAAACTGCTTCATTCAGATAAGAACAATACAAATGCAGTTTTGCAAAACAGACTTTGCAATACAGAATAATAACAACCTCTAACATCAGCGAGTTGTCGTAGACGTGAATCACCCACACCGAGAACGTCATTGTAGCAAAAAACCATCTGCGCTGCCATGAGAACTCCACCAAGAATCCTCCTTGAAATTTTTTAAGCCGCTTGAGGCACCCAGGCTATGTGGGATCCGTAACCGATGAATGCACCTTGAACATGATGACAAAGTCATATCCAATGGTTGCGGGTGAGATCTGAAACCGATGAATGCATCATCCCTCCAAACGGTAGCGGGGGACGATGTTTTTTCACCGAGGAAGATCTCACTGATCCAAGGCCATACAAATTTACTAGACCCGTAATGTAAGAACCAAGAACCTTATATTTAGGACATGTTTATCTAGCGAACGTTGTTGGGGGCGAATTGCCAGCGAACGTCCCTCTCGCCATGCCAACATAACTAAATTTGCCATGCATTTTGAGGGAAATGCCATGTACGGAATGAAAAATTCCCATGTATAAGAAATAATTGCCAGTGATCGTTTCTAAATGCCATCCAAGTGATTTGGATCCAATGGTTGTAAGGGCGCTTGCTGGAAGTGCCTTGCCAGCGAACGTTTGCCCATTAGCATTTCTGTACATTTATACATGGGCTTAGAAATAGATTTTTTTAGAAACGCTTAAGAAATAGGTTGATATTCTTTTTGTCTTAGGTTGTGCCACACGGTTGATAATTCGTGAATGTTATTCTGGATGTGTTTGTATCTTGCCTATTACTCCCTCCGTTCCTAAATATTTGTTTTTCTAGACATTTCAAATAACTACTATATACGGATGTATGTAGACATATTTTAAAGTATAGATTCACTCATTTTGCTCCGTATGTAGTCACTTATTGAAATGCCTAGAGAGATAAGTATTTAGGAACGGAGGGAGTACGAGATAGACATATGCCTAGTATCTAATGGGCCGGCTCAGTAGTATTACGTGTGTTAGTTTCTTTCTTTTTCCCTCTTTCCTTTTCTAAATTTCAAAATTATAAATAAAAATTTAAAAATAATTTACTTCACTTTTAAAAATATAAATAAATTTTCATGTAATGTGAAAAAATGTTCCCGCAATTTTAAAAATGGTTCATACCATTTCCAAAAAATGTTCATGATATTTAAAAAGTGTACGGACAATTAAAAGTATGTTCATGACATTTTTAAAGGAAATCATGAGAATGTAAAATTTTGTTCTCCCTCATCGCCCCGCACAGCCACACTCGGATGCTGAGGAGACCTGGTCTTTGGCTCCTAGATGGGGATGTACCTTGAAAATGAATCCTCTCTCTCGCCTCCTCTCCACTGAAAAATGAGGTGCACTGTGGCAGTGAGATTCGTACACGATCAGACGACGAAAAAAACACAATCTGAAGTGAAATGAAAAACAGACAGCCAAATCCCTAAAAAAACAAACGGCCAAAAGTTAGGATAAGTGTAATTTTTTAATTCTGCTGAAATAGTAAAACAAACCCACGCAACCCGGATCGAAACCCAAATGCAAAACGCCTCACATGCAGCCAACACCTGTGCAGTCCTGGCCATGGACAGCCCGGCCCGGTCGGCCCGACCCAGCTCGACCCGACCTTATCCACGGGATGGGCTCGGGCCTAAATTTTGAGCCCGATGGCCAGGCTGGGCCCGGGCCTGTCATTTTTGCCGTTTAATGAAGAGGCCCGGCACGTGGCCTGAGGCCCGATGGGCTTTTAGCATGATGGGCTGGGCTTGGGCCCAATTTTTAGGCCCAACAGCCGGGCCGGGCCTGGGTTTTTTGTGTCGGGCTTTGGTTGGCCAGGCCCGAGGGATGGCCAGGTATAGCTTGAGCCCCTAGGTCCGGGCTTCAGGGCTTCGGTCCGTTGTCCCCGGCGCCGCCGTGAGCGAGAGCCAAGACGCACCATGTGTGTTACCATAGATGTCGGATCTGAACGGACGCGGGGGCAGATAGCATTGGCGAAGAGGAGAAAGGTAGCCGCTTGGATATTCTGATCCATTTAGCAAACAATTTGGCTGGTTTCGAGAAAAGAAACAGTCAGATCTAGATGCAAAGAAGTTTCTTCGGGCCGTTCCCTATTTTCCCCTCTTGCCAGTAGATCCGCCGATCTCTCTCTGTCCATGAGTTCCGCTCCTCGTCAATTTTGTGAGTGTGGATCTCTGGTTCACTCTGGTAATTTTGGTCCAAGACACATCTTCCAATGCAAAGTAAAGGTACGTGACGATCTAGGGTTACTTTCATATGTCATTATGCTACCTTATGTCCAATTTTGTGAATAATGTCGAGGCGTGTCTTGCGAGCTTCCCCTGCCGATGTATTTTGACCAAGCAATTGTAGCTGCGAAATTGATATTTATTATTGTAAATCACATTTTCACTGCTCAGCAATTTGAGTTTCTCTCTTACATAGGTAAATTTGCTGCTGCTGAAAATATTGCGAGCCATCTGCTGACATCTCTCAAGGTTGATCGGCATCCTGAATAACCAAGCAACAAATGGCTGCCCGTGAAAGGTCAAGATTCAAATGTATAGACATAGATAAGATGGCCAGTTCCATGACGAGGGATATCAAATCTTTCTGGTCACAATATGATCCGGGTTGTTATGGCACTAACATGTGCCCAATCCATAGAGTCCCAGAACACATTCGTGAGGTTGACCGTGTGGCCTACGAACCAATTATTATATCGTTTGGCCCGTATCACCATGGAGGCCAACACTTTCAATACATGGAGAAGAAAAAATGGGAACATTTAGACAGGGTACTAAAACTGAACTGTAATAGAACTCTGCATGATTACATTAAAGCAATCGCCGAAGTAGAGAAGCAAGCAAGGAAATGCTACTCGGAGCAGATAATAATGGAAAGGAAAAAGTTTGCGCAGATGCTTTTGTTGGATGGGTGCTTCATACTTGTGAATATTGATGAAAATGTCGGCACCAGGATATCAAATTCCAGAACTTTGAACCAAGGACCCACCCAAACAGAAGTTGATGGAAACGTGACGGGAGAAGAGCTGGAACAGATTTATGTGGAAATTATTCAGGAAACAGGAACAAATACCAGAGAGGAGGATGCAAACCAACGGACAAGCGTTCAGAACAGTTACGGTCCCGGGGATTGGTTGAGTGGCCCTGCATGGCATGACATGCTCTCCTTGCTGGAGAACCAGATACCCTTTTTCGTTATGGAGAGGGTCTACGAGTTAGTATCAGGTGAATGTACAGAAGTTGGATCGCTTTGAAGAAAAGCTGCTGAACTTGTAGAGGTCCTCTTGCGTCATTATCCAATAGCTATACAAGAGAACGATAGACCCAAACATTTCCATCATCTGCTCCACTTATATCACACGTACTTGAGACCTAGTCAGAAATTTGATGAGGAGCTTCAGTATCAGGGGAAGACAGGTTATTTTCTACGTCGATGGAATATGTCAGGTAAATCAGTTGACCCTGACAAAAACCTAGAGCAGATGGAGCGCTTGGAAACAGGTAAGCTTTTTAAGCGTTGGCGTCGAGCAGAAGAATACCATGAAGCGGGGGTTCAGTTCATGCGTAGGGAGTATGACGGACAAAGTAGGCATTCTCTGCTGGACATAAGGTTCATCAATGGAGTTATGGAAATTCCGTGTTTGCCAGTTGACGAGTCCAGTGAATCGGTTTTCAAGAACCTGCTAGCACTGGAGCAAATGGACTACAGGTTCGGCAACGACATCAGTGCCTATGTCACTTTCATGTCCCAGATCATGGATACGCCTGCTGATGCCACGCTGCTGGTTGAGAAAGGCATAATTGTGCATATGTTGGATAGTGACGAAGAGGTGTCAGCTCTATTCACTAGACTCACCAAGCAATTGACAATTAGGTTTGATTTAAAATATTACTTAAAACCTTTGTGCCACAAGTTGGAAGCCCACTACCAGAATCGCTTGAATAGATGGATAGCTTGGTTATGGCATAACCACTTTGTAAACCCGTGGTTGGCGTTGGCAGCGTTCGCTGCTGTAGTGGTGCTTGTCTGCACCATCGTCCAGACCATATATACTGTGTTGCCCTTTGTCAAACCTGCATAATGTAATTTAGATCATCTTTATTCTTTTTTTTCGCGAATACGCAAAAGCTTTGCGTATCATTGCATTGATAGGTAGAGTAGCGATACATGTGGGTCTTACAAGATGAATGGTGGGCTAGTTAGCTCGTGCGCAAGGACGGCCAGCATCGATAGCCTTGGCACACAGACGACGGGGTGTGCTGCCCGATCAGACAGAGCCTACGTCTTTGGCAGGATGAGGGCCATGCCCTTGGCACCGGCGCGCGCCCATAGCCGCGCCTCCTCCTGGATCATGTGCACTACGCGTCCCACAGCAGGCTGGTCGCCGTCGAATAGGCACCTGTTCCGGTGTTTCCAGAGGTGCCAAGCGGTAAGGACGGCAATGGAGGCGAGGCACCCGTTCATTTTTATTCTTTGAAGAACTTGGCTATGTGTCCAGACAATTTAGCTTACTATTGTGTCTATCCATGGTATCCTCTCCTGTTCACAGGGAGACAGGACTATATGCTCTGACAGACTTATAGAGCTCTTTTCAGAGCGCCCACGACCTTTCGCTCAGTAGGGCACGGAATGAGAGCATTGCTTTTGATGTATCATTTCACTCGTATAAATAATTTTCGCGCAAGACAGGATTCACATGTTGTCTACTGTGCCCTGGTCACATAAGCGTCCCGTTTCTTCATGAATGTATGTAAAGACTGGGAAAAAAAAGCTAGCGCATGCTTTTATCTCAAGGAATTTATCGATTTGGGTTCGATTTTTACAGAAAGTTAAATTCGAGAAATATAATTGGTAGTGAGGCCAACAAAATATAATAAGTTGTTTAAGCAGTATCGATTGGAAATTTGGAATGGGGTAACAGAAATAGTTAAGACGAAATTCAGACTGTAAGACGTGAACGTTTATTTCCGTAGCAACACATGGATATTCAGCTAGTAGATACATGAGTTGCAAGCTCTTTATTTTAACACACACGAGTGACAAGCTCAATTATTCAATACGAAGCAGACACATTCTCGTCCAGAGCATATATTCCTCCATGTGGGTCGCGATAGTATCATCCTAACACGCCTTGGCCTTGCACGACGGAGAGGGAGAGCGTGGAAGGATCATGGTATTGGGTAGGCCGATAATGATTTTCTCGTCTCTGGCATACATCCGTTCTTTTGCTCCTAGAAACACAAGAAATGCTTAAAGCTCCGGACTGTAAGCCTCAGTAGTAAATGCGTACTAAATAATCCCCAAAACAAGTAGCAGAAATTAAGTTGCGAGATCACAACGAAGAAGGAACATACCTTTCACCGGCGTGCTGATTGCCAGCACCTTTCTCTCTGGTAGGCCATGGTTCAGTTCTGGGAGCCGTCGTGCAGCAACAAAAGGGAGTAATGTGACGGACATAGCCAGGAGAATGGCAATGGTGATAGCATGCTTGGAATTCATCTCAACACAACCTTCAGAGATAAGGAGAACAGATGAACTCTTTCTCTATCACACCAGCTTTTATACCCATCCATCCACCCACTACCATCTTTTCTTGATATTTTTTTCCATATGTTTGGCGCTTGGATGCTTGCATTCTTGAGAACTCTATGTTAACTAGGTGGAACAAATATCTTCTAGATTCCTATGTTCACAGCAATTTCTACTAGTAGTTCGGCATGGTCACCGCCCAATTTAATGATACAGATGGCAGCAACATAAGGTCTCCAAATTGATAGAGGATATTCTAATAAATATTTTGTAAGAGTACAAGGCCAACTGAATTGTTTGCCAGATAGAGATACATTGAATACCAACAGTTTATGATGAAGACCAAAAAATGCATGTAAAGTACCATACAAGTTACATGTCCTACTGATGACCCAAACCTGATTCATTTGCAGTGGTTACTCATGACCAGGGGGTTTCCTGTATGCTTCGATAGTGAAGATGGTTTGCACGATGGTGCAGACAAGCACAACACCCGTCGCTACTGCAGCTAAGGCCAACCACGGATTACTGAAATGATTCATCAAGAGCCACGCAATCCATCGGTTCAGGCGACTCTGGTAGAATTCTTCCATAGCCTGACAAAGTGATTTTAAGTAATGCATACCATTGAAATCAAACACAACATCTTTACTAAGCATGGTAAATAGATCAGAGACATGTTCGTCGCAATCAAGTTGGTGCACAATTATTTCTCTTTCAACAAGTAGTGTTACATCTTCTGGCATACAAATAATCTGTGACAGGAAGACAATGTAAGCTGTGAAGTCATCTCCAAACTGAGGACATGTTTGCTCAAATGCAATGATATTCCTGAAAAGACTGCCTGAATATTCATCAACAACAAGGGATGGAATTTCAATGGAACCATTGCTAAACTTAATGTCTAAGAGAGAATGAGGATCCATATTATCGTATTCGCGTTTCTTAAACTTGACTCCTGCCTCTAGATATTGTGCTACCCGCCTCCATCGATTCAGTTCTTGACCTGATTGTAGGGAATCCTCCTTCTGTTGAGCTAACTGAATTTGCTCGTTGACCTCAGGATGATGACCGAGTCTAAAATATCTCCATCCGAAACTAAAAAACCTATAAATGTACTGAGGTCCAACCTGATAATGATGGCTATTATCCACCTTTGGATTAGGCCTAAGATACATATGACACAAGTGAAGCAAATGTTGAAAATCTCCTGGCCTGTTGGGCCCTCGGATTGCCTTTGGATAAAAAGAGAATGCTTCTTCCACAACTTTGTTCAAAGCATCAGTGATGGATGGAGCCAATGGGACACTACCAGAAGCTAGCTCATAGAGTTTCTTCACAATGAAAAATGGAATTTGATTTTCCAGCAAGAACAGGTCATGATGGAGGAATCTATCATGAACCACATCGCAAATGCTGCATGGTTTTGACCATCTTCATTTGCCCCTTTTCTATCAGTCTGGTTACCATCAAAAGCAGCTTCGCTCCCTGTGTTTTGCCTATCATTGTTTGAATCAAGAGATGTCTGTCCCCCTAGCATATTAGCATCTTCAACAACTATTTCCTCTAGAGCACATCTCTTACTCTCTGCTTCCTTTTTCTGTGCTATAATTTTTTCAATTCCACCAAGAGCAACTAGAATGAAGCATCCGTCCAGTAAGAGCATACGCATAAAATCCTCATCAGTCATATCAATATCCTCAGAATAACAGTACCTTGCTTCTTGTGCGAAATCCCTGGTCGCCAGCAAGTAGTCCAGTAATGTTTTCGTAGGGTTCAATTTAAGAACTTCATCTAGATAACCCCATTTCAACTTCTCCAGGTTCTGCAACTTTGCAGCTCCATGGTGATATGGAGAGTAAATTGCAAAAAACCACCACAATTGTGGACTCTAAATCAAAAAACCACCACCATTCCTTTTTTTTTTGTAAAAACCACCAGGTATTCAGTAATCCTTTTGTAAAAAACACTAACCGATCAATAAGCAGCTTTTAACACAGAATCTGACAGATGGGACCCATTTGTAAGTGCTGATGTGGCGGTCAAATGTCACACCGTTAGCCTATACTGTTAAGTCGATAGGGGCTTTGACTCGTGCGGCAGCGCCAGCCACGGTAGCTGGGTCTGCACGCACGCGCGCCCCCCGGTGCAGCTGGGTCCCCCGAGCCCACCGCCCTCGCCCTGCGCCGCCGTCGGACATGGCGCACCGCCCGCCGCTGCAGCTCCTGCCCGCCATGGACATCGCTCTGGACGACGCTCGGCTCGTCGGAAGCCAACCAGCGCCAGCACTGGACGCGGAGTTCTTATGCTGCTCCACCTCGTGCAAGCTGTGCACGTGCGCCGCCTATATGCTCAAATGGATTAGCAGTAGGCCGGACGCCTCCTTTCCGCCATGGTCGAGCTCCCAAGAGGCCCTCCTCTATCTCCTTGCATTTGATCGAACACCTAGCAGGCAGCGTGGCAAGACGCGGCCGCGCCGCCTGGGTAGTGCGCCACTGGGTCTTCAAGGTCCTTGACAATATCCACGACCACCCCATGCTCCTCAACCTCCCAGATAACGGGCATCGCCGTGCTGGCCGCATACTTCGGCCGAGCTGTCGCCGCCGCCGTGCGCTGTCACCGCCGCGTGGTGGCCACCACCGCGCCGCCTCTGTGTCGGTGCGTCCGAGCCGCCGTGCAGGCACGAGACCTCGGCTCACGCCCTGGCCATCGTGCTGCTCCGAGCCGCTGGACGCGTCTGAGCGCGGGGCTCGCTGTTCGCCATGCGCACGCAGCGCCATCCGAACTCGCTGGTGCACGGGTGCTCCCGGAGGTGGTCAGTGACTCAGGTCTTCAATCCATCCGCCAGTACATAGCTGGCTAGCCTCCGTATGAATCAATCAAGCAGCTTGTTGTGCACCTGTACGTGCGTATGTATTCGCGCGCGAACGACGACGGGTTCCGGCGTTGATGTGGCTCACCTCGACGGCTTCGCTCCACGGCTCGGTGCTCGTCGTCTCCAAGCTCCGGCTCTTGCCCAGCTCGGTGCGGCACCCGAGGAACCTCCTGGAGACGCGAGGAAGCAAAGAACGTGGTCCGGGGCTAACCGGAGCTGGAGATCGTGCGGCATAAGATCCACCGGCTTTGACCTCCGACCGAGCCATGGCCACAGCTATGTGGCTTGCGGACGCGCACAGAAAGAGGAGAGGAAGAGGAAAAGAGGGTGGCGGGCCGCGGGCGCAAGGAGCAGCGGCGGCGGTGCGAGCTGCCCAGACGTGGCGGCGGGGCCGGCCGGCGCGCACGAGGGCGGCGCTGCCGTATCGACCCCATCGGCGGCGGCAACGCTAACTGTAGTGGGGTGGGTCCCAAGTCAACCTAACGGGTGATCCAAACGGTGTGACAAGCGCCGTCTTCATCAGCGCCACGTGGCACCTGACAGTGAGACCTACTCATCAGGTTTTCAATCAAATTGCTCTAATTGACCTATCAGCGTTTTTCACAAACTGTCAGCACAATAGTGGTGGGTTTTTGCAAAAAAACAAATGATGGTGGTTTTTTGATTTAGGGTCCCCAATTGTGGTGGTTTTTTGCAATTTACTCCATGCAGGGTACACAGGAACATGACTTCTTACTAATATGCAGGAGCTCGGCTGGAGAATGGCTACCATTACGGCAGGTGCAGGTGGCTGGGTATTCACAGATACATCACCTCCGCCTGTTCGACCAAACCAAAAATCAACCAGTCATCACAGATCAATGAATCAACCAACAATCTGTGGTTGATGACTGGACTCTCAATGGCACCGAATAACGGCGACGTACCTGCAACTGGTGGTGCCACTGGATGTCGTTGTTGTCGAAGCCGACGCGATCTGCTGCTGGCGAGGCCGGGGCAGAGGCCGCCGTCGATGGATACCATGTTGATGGGGCCGAAGCCGACCTCACCGAGGAAGTTGGAGGTGGATTTGTGACGGACTTGAGCACGTCCAGGTGATGGCTTGCAGCCTTGTCATCGCCAACATATGTGAAAGGTCCTCCAAAGAAGGCAACCGCAGGTTCTTCCTTGAGCGTCGCTGCCGCACCCGCCCCGACCGAGGCCGCACCTCTTGCTCCATCATAGCGGCGGCCGCCGTCCTGTCTGAAGCACGCGAGGAGGCCCATGAGTACGGACCGGCAGCTCAGGAGGACCTTCAAGCCACGGACTCAGGAACCACACCGAGAGGAGGAACATACCCCGAGCGAACCCCGGGGAATTGCAGAGGGGAGCCAAGTCGGCGGTCCTACCGGAGGGGAGTGAGATGGGATCTCGACCGTCACGTTGGACTGTACATGGGGGAAAGGAGGTCGATGGGCTCAGCTAAATCGAGGGAGCAAGACAGCCATTCTACACGTACATGACTTTACAGGATGTTACACACTCCTTCCAAACTTAATAAACAGCCCCCTGATTTTCATGGGGGTGGGCCCGCGTACTCCCCTTACACCCAATCAAAAACTGCCACATCAAATCAATCCTGTAAAAACCTGTATGTGTATCATTGCTTTTTTTGTACGCTGGCAACCTTTGATGGGTCTCTCCCTTGATTGTGTTGGGGAACGTTGCAGAAAACAAAAAAAATTCCTACGTTTTCACCAAGATCCATCTATGAGTTCATCTAGCAACGAGTGATCGGATGCATCTACATACCTTTGTAGATCGCGAGCGGAAGCGTTCAAGAGAACGGGGATGAGGGAGTCGTACTCGACGTGATCCAAATCACCGGAGATCCTAGCGCCGAACGGACGGCACCTCCGCGTTCAACACATGTACGGTCAGCGTGACGTCTCCTCCTTCTTGATCCAGCAAGGGGGACGGAGAGGTTGATGAAGATCCAGCAGCACGACGGCGTGGTGGTGGATGCAGCAGTCACCGCAGCAGGGCTTCGTCGTTCTTCTGCGAGAGGGAGAGGTGTAGCAGGGGAGAGGGAGGCGCCAAGAGTCAAGGGTGCGGCTGCCCCTCCCTCCCCCCTTTATATAGGCTCCCCTAGGGGGGGCGGCGGCCCTAGGAGATGGGATCTCCTAGGGGGGGCGGTGGCCAAGGGGTGGAGTGCCCCCCAAGCCAGGTGGGGCGCCCCCCACCCTAGGGTTCCCAACCCTAGGCGCATGGGGTGGGCCAAAGGGGGCGCACCAGCCCACTATGGGCTGGTTCCCCTCCCCACTTCAGCCCATGGGGCCCTCCGGGATGGGTGGCCCCACCCGGTGGACCCCCGGAACCCTTCTGGTGGTCCCGGTACAATACCGGTGACCCCCGAAACTCTCCCGATGGCCGAAACTGCACTTCCTATATATAATTCTTCACCTCCGGACCATTCCGGAACTCCTCATGACGTCCGGGATCTCATCCGGGACTCCGAACAACTTTCGGGTTACTGCATATTCATATCTCTACAACCCTAGCGTCATCGAACCTTAAGTCTGTAGACCCTACGGGTTCGGGAGACATGTAGACATGACCGAGACGGCTCTCCGGTCAATAACCAACAGCGGGATATGGATACCCATGTTGGCTCCCACATGCTCCTCGATGATCGCATCGGATGAACCACGATGTCGAGGACTCAAGCAACCCCGTATACAATTCCCTTTGTCAATCGGTACGTTACTTGCCCGAGATTCGATCGTCGGTATCCCAATACCTCGTTCAATCTCGTTACCGGCAAGTCACTTTACTCGTACCGTAATGCATGATCCCGTGACCAGACACTTGGTCACTTTGAGCTCATTATGATGATGCATTACCGAGTGGGCCCAGAGATACCTCTCCGTCATACGGAGTGACAAATCCCAGTCTTGATCCGTGTCAACCCAACAGACACTTTCGGAGATACCCGTAGTATACCTTTATAGTCACCCAGTTATGTTGTGACGTTTGGTACATCCAAAGCACTCCTATGGTATCCGGGAGTTACATGATCTCATGGTCTAAGGAAAAGATACTTGACATTGGAAAAACTCTAGCAAACGAACTATACGATCTTGTGCTATGTTTAGGATTGGGTCTTGTCCATCACATCATTCTCCTAATGATGTGATCTCGTTATCAATGACATCCAATGTCTATAGTCAGGAAACCATGACTATCTATTGATCAATGAGCTAGTCAACTAGAGGCTTACTAGGGACATGTTGGTGTCTATGTATTCACACATGTATTAAGATTTCCGGATAAGACAATTATAGCATGAATAAAAGATAATTACCATGAACAAGGAAATATAATAATAATCCTTTTATTATTGCCTCTAGGGCATATTTCCAACAGTCTCCCACTTGCACTAGAGTCAATAATCTAGTTACATTGTGATGAATCGAACACCCATAGAGTTCTGGTGTTGATCATGTTTTGCCCTAGGGAGAGGTTTAGTCAACGGATCTGCGACATTCAGATCCGTATGTACTTTACAAATTTCTATGTCTCCATCTTGAACATTTTCACGGATGGAGTTGAAGCGACGCTTGATGTGCCTGGTCTTCTTGTGAAACATGGGCTCCTTGGCAAGTGCAATAGCTCCAGTGTTGTCACAGAAGAGCTTGATCGGCCCCGACGCATTGGGTATGACTCCTAGGTCGGTGATGAACTCCTTCACCCAGATTGCTTCATGTGCTGCCTCCGAGGCAGCCATGTACTCCGCTTCACATGTAGATCCCGCCACGACGCTCTGCTTGCAGCTGCACCAGCTTACTGCTCCACCATTCAACATATACACATATCCGGTTTGTGACTTAGAGTCATCCAGATCTGTGTCGAAGCTAGCATCGACGTAACCCTTTACGACGAGCTCTTCGTCACCTCCATAAACGAGAAACATGTCCTTAGTCCTTTTCAGGTACTTCAGGATATTCTTGACCGCTGTCCAGTGTTCCTTGCCGGGATTACTTTGGTACCTACCTACCAAACTTACGGCAAGGTTTACATCAGGTCTGGTACACAACATGGCATACATAATAGACCCTATGGCTGAGGCATAGGGGATGACACTCATCTCTTCTATATCTTCTGCCGTGGTCGGACATTGAGCTGAGCTCAATTTCACACCTTGCAACACAGGTAAGAACCCCTTCTTAGACTGATCCATATTGAACTTCTTCAATATCTTATCAAGGTATGTGCTTTGTGAAAGACCTATGAGGCGTCTTGATCTATCTCTATAGATCTTGATGCCTAATATATAAGCAGCTTCTCCAAGGTCCTTCATTGAAAAACTCTTATTCAAGTAGGCCTTAATGCTGTCCAAAAGTTCTATATCATTTCCCATCAAAAGTATGTCATCTACATATAATATGAGAAATGCTACAGAGCTCCCACTCACTTTCTTATAAACGCAGGCTTCTCCATAAGTCTGCATAAACCCAAACGCTTTGATCATCTCATCAAAGCGAATATTCCAACTCCGAGATGCTTGCACCAGCCCATAAATGGATCGCTGGAGCTTGCATACCTTGTTAGCATTCTTAGGGTCGACAAAACCTTCCGGCTGCATCATATACAATTCTTCCTTAAGGAAACCATTAAGGAATGCCGTTTTGACGTCCATTTGCCATATCTCATAATCATAGTATGCGGCAATTGCTAACATAATTCGGACGGACTTCAGCTTCGCTATGGGAGAGAAAGTCTCATCGTAGTCAACCCCTTGAACTTGCCGATAACCCTTAGCGACAAGTCGAGCTTTATAGATGGTAACATTACCATCCGCGTCTGTCTTCTTCTTAAAGATCCATTTGTTTTCTATCGCTCGCCGATCATTGGGCAAGTCTGTCAAAGTCCATACTTTATTTTCATACATGGATCCTATCTCGGATTGCATGGCTTCAAGCCATTTGTTGGAATCTGGGCCCGCCATCGCTTCTTCATAGTTTGAAGGTTCACCGTTGTCTAACAACATGATTTCCAAGACAGGGTTGCCGTACCACTCTGGTGCGGAACGTGTCCTTGTGGACCTACGAAGTTCAGTAGCAACTTGATCTGAAGTTTCATGATCATCATCATTGACTTCCTCTCTAGTCGGTGCAGGCACCTCAGAAACATTTTCTTGAGTTGCGCCATTTTCCGGTTCAAGAGGTAATACTTCATCAAGTTCTACTTTCCTCCCACTTACTTCTTTCGAGAGAAACTCCTTCTCTAGAAAGGATCCATTCTTGGCAACAAAGATCTTGCCTTCGGATCTGAGGTAGAAGGTATACCCAATAGTTTCTTCAGGGTATCCTATGAAGACGCATTTTTCCGACTTGGGTTCGAGCTTTTCAGGTTGAAGTTTCTTGACATAAGCATCGCATCCCCAAACTTTTAGAAACGACAGCTTAGGTTTCTTCCCAAACCATAATTCATACGGTGCCATCTCAACGAATTTCGACGGAGCCCTATTTAAAGTGAATGCGGCAGTCTCTAAAGCATAGCCCCAAAATGATAGCGGTAAATCGGTAAGAGACATCATAGATCGCACCATATCTAATAGAGTGCGATTACGACGTTCAGACACACCATTACGCTGAGGTGTTCTAGGCGGCGTCAGTTGTGAAACTATTCCACATTTTCTTAAGTGTGTGCCAAATTCGTGACTCAAGTATTCTCCTCCACGATCTGATCGCAGGAACTTGATTTTCCCGTCACGTTGATTCTCAACCTCACTCTGAAATTCCTTGAACCTTTCAAAGGTCTCAGACTTGTGTTTCATTAAGTAGACATACCCATATCTACTCAAGTCATCAGTGAGGGTGAGAACATAACGATAACCACCGCGAGCCTCAACACTCATTGGACCGCACACATCAGTATGTATGATTTCCAATAAGTTGGTTGCTCGCTCCATTGTTGCTGAGAACGGAGTCTTGGTCATTTTACCCATGAGGCATGGTTCGCATGTGTTAAATGATTCGTAATCAAGAGACTCTAAAAGTCCATCTGCATGGAGCTTCTTCATGCGTTTGACACCTATGTGACCAAGGCGGTGTTGGAAATATGCCCTAGAGGCAATAATAAAAGCATTATTATTATATTTCCTTGTTCATGATAATTGTCTTTATTCATGCTATAATTGTGTTATCCGGAAATCGTAATACATGTGTGAATAATAGACACCAACATGTCCCTAGTAAGCCTCTAGTTGACTAGCTCGTTGATCAACAGATAGTCATGGTTTCCTGACTATGGACATTGGATGTCATTGATAACGAGATCACATCATTAGGAGAATGATGTGATGGACAAGACCCAATCCTAAACATAGCACAAGATCGTATAGTTCGTTTGCTAGAGTTTTCCAATGTCAAGTATCTTTTCCTTAGACCATGAGATCGTGTAACTCCCGGATACCGTAGGAGTGCTTTGGGTATACCAAACGTCACAACGTAACTGGGTGACTATAAAGGTATACTACGGGTATCTCCGAAAGTGTCTGTTGGGTTGACATGGATCAAGACTAGGATTTGTCACTCCGTATGACGGAGAGGTATCACAGGGCCCACTCGGTAATGCATCATCATAATGAGCTCAAAGTGACCAAGTGTCTGGTCACGGGATCATGCATTATGGTACGAGTAAAGTGACTTGCCGGTAACGAGATTGAACGAGGTATTGGGATACCGACGATCAGATCTCGGGCAAGTAACATACCGATTGACAAAGGGAACTGTATACGGGGTTGCTTGAATCCTCGACATCGTGGTTCATCCGATGAGATCATCGAGGAGCATGTGGGAGCCAACATGGGTATCCAGATCCCGCTGTTGGTTATTGACCAGAGAGCGATCTCGGTCATGTCTACATGTCTCCCGAACCCGTAGGGTCTACACACTTAAGGTTCGGTGACGCTAGGGTTGTAGGGATATGTATATGCAGTAACCCGAATGTTGTTCGGAGTCCCGGATGAGATCCCGGACGTCACGAGGAGTTCCAGAATGGTCCGGAGATAAAGAATTATATATAGGAAGTGCTATTTCGGCCATCGGGACAAGTTTCGGGGTCACCGGTATTGTACCGGGACCACCAGAAGGGTCCCGGGGGTCCACCGGGTGGGGCCACCTATCCCGGAGGGCCCCATGGGCTGAAGTGGGAAGGGATCCAGCCCAAAGTGGGCTGGGGCGCCACTTTCCCCTAGGGCCCATGCGCCTAGGGTGGGGGAAACCCTAAAGGAAGAGTCCTAGGAGGGGAAGGCACCTCCTAGGTGCCTTGGGGAGGAGGGATTCCTCCCCTTGGCCGCACCCCCCTAGGAGATTGGATCTCCTAGGGCCGGCGCCCCCCCCCCCTTGGCCCTCCTATATATAGTGGGGAGATGGAGGACTTCTAACCCCATGCCTTTGGTGCCTCCCTCTCCCTCTCCAACACCTCCTCCTCCTCGATAGTGCTTAGCGAAGCCCTGCCGGAGTACTGCAGCTCCATCACCACCACGCCGTCGTGCTGCTGCTGGAGCAATCTCCCTCAACCTCTCCTTCCCCCTTGCTGGATCAAGAAGGAGGAGACGTTACGCTGACCGTACGTGTGTTGAACGCGGAGGTGCCGTCCGTTCGGCGCTAGGATCTCCGGTGATTTGGATCACGTCGTGTACGACTACCTCATCCCCGTTCTTTGAACGCTTCCGCTCGCAATCTACAAAGGTATGTAGATGCATCCGATTACTCGTTGCTAGATGAACTCATAGATGGATCTTGGTGAAACCGTAGGAAAATTTTTGTTTTCTGCAACGTTCCCCAACAGGCGGCAGTGCCGCAAGTATGTGGGACTATCATTATTAACCTTACATCTTTTGGTACTCACACTATGAATATGTGTAGCATTACGCTCGAGATTCATTAAGAATAAACCATTCACCATCGGAGCATGAGCATAAAACATATCTCTCATATAAATAGAACAACCATTATTCTCGGATTTAAATGAGTAGCCATCTCGTATTAGACGAGATCCTGATACAATGTTCATGCTCAAACTTGGCACTAAATAACAATTATTGAGGTTCAAAACTAATCCCGTAGGTAAATGTAGAGGTAGCGTGCCGACGGCGATCACATCGACCTTGGAACCATTCCCGACGCGCATCGTCACCTCGTCCTTCGCCAGTCTCCGCTTATTCCGCAGCTCCTGCTTTGAGTTACAAATGTGAGCAACTGCACCGGTATCAAATACCCAGGAGCTACTACGAGTACTGGTAAGGTACACATCAATTACATGTATATCACATATACCTTTCTTGTTGCCGGCCTTCTTGTCCGCTAAGTATTTGGGGCAGTTCCACTTCCAGTGACCACTTCCCTTGCAATAAAAGCACTCAGTCTCGGGCTTGGGTCCATTCTTTGGCTTCTTCCCAGCAGCTTTCTTGCCGGGCGCGGCAACTCCCTTGCCGTCCTTCTTGAAGTTCTTCTTACCCTTGCCTTTCTTGAACTTAGTGGTTTTATTCACCATCAACACTTGATGTTCCTTTTTGACTTCTACCTCTGCTGATTTCAGCATTGCAAATACTTCAGGAATGGTCTTTTCCATCCCCTGCATATTGAAGTTCATCACAAAGCTCTTGTAGCTCGGTGGAAGCAACTGAAGGATTCTGTCAATGACCGCGTCATCCGGGAGATTAACTCCCAGCTGAGTCAAGCGGTTATGTAACCCAGACATAGTGAGTATGTGCTCACTGACAGAACTGTTTTCCTCCATCTTACAGCTGAAGAACTTGTCGGAGACTTCATATCTCTCGACCCGGGCATGAGCTTGAAAAACCATTTTCAACTCTTCGAACATCTCATATGCTCCGTGTCTCTCAAAATGCTTTTGGAGCCCTGGCTCTAAGCTGTAAAGCATGCCGCACTGAACGAGGGAGTAATCATCGGTACGTGTCTGCCAAGCGTTCATAACGTCTTGTTCTGCAGGGAGAACAGGTGCTTCACCTAGCGGTGCTTGTAGGACATAATCTTTCTTGGCAGCTATGAGGATGATCCTCAGGTTCCGGACCCAGTCCGTATAGTTGCTGCCATCGTCTTTCAGCTTGGTTTTCTCTAGGAACGCGTTGAAGTTGAGGACAACGTTGGCCATTTGATCTACAAGACATATTGTAAATATTTTAGACTAAGTTCATAATAATTAAGTTCATCTATTTAATGAACTCCCACTCAGATAGACATCTCTCCAGTCATCTAAGTATAACATGATCCGAGTTAACTAGGCCGTGTTCGATCATCACGTGAGACGGACTAGTCAACATCGGTGAACATCTTCATGTTGATCGTATCTTCTATACGACTCATGCTCGACCTTTCGGTCTTCTGTGTTCCGAGGCCATATCCGTACATGCTAGACTCGTCAAGTCAACCTAAGTGTTTGCATGTGTAAATCTGTCTTACACCCGTTGTATGTGAACGTTGGAATCTATCACACCCGATCATCACGTGGTGCTTCGAAACAACGAACTGTCGCAACGGTGCACAGTTAGGGGGAACACTTTCTTGAAATTATTATGAGGGATCATCTTATTTACTACCGTCGTTCTAAGTAAAAAAGATGCAAAAAACATGATAAACATCACATGCAATCAAATAATAATAGTGACATGATATGGCCAATATCACATAGCTCCTTTGATCTCCATCTTGGGGCTCCATGATCATCTTGTCACCGGCATGACACCATGATCTCCATCATCATGATCTCCATCATCGTGTCTCCATGAAGTTGCTCACCAACTATTACTTCTACTACTATGGCTAACACGTTTAGCAATAAAGTAAAGTAATTTACATGGCGTTTCTCAATGACACGCAGGTCATACAAAAAATAAAGACAACTCCTATGGCTCCTGCCGGTTGTCATACTCATCGACATGCAAGTCGTGATTCCTATTACAATAGCATGAACATCTCATACATCACATATATATCATTCATCATTCATCACAACTTTGGCCATATTACATCACAAAATACTTGCTGCAAAAACAAGTTAGACGTCCTCTAATTGTTGTTGCAAGTTTTACGTGGCTGCAATAGGGTTCTAGCAATAACGTTTTCTTACCTACGTGAAAGCCACAACGTGATTTGTCAACTTCTATTTACCCTTCATAAGGACCCTTTTCATCGAATCCGCTCCAACTAAAGTGGGAGAGACAGACACCCGCCAGCCACCTTATGCAACTAGTGCATGTCAGTCGGTGGAACCGGTCTCACGTAAGCGTACGTGTAAGGTTGGTCCGGGCCGCTTCATCCCACAATACTGCTGAAGCAAAATAAGACTAGTAGCGGCAAGAAAGTTGACAACATCTACGCCCACAACAAATTGTGTTCTACTCGTGCAAAGAGAACTACGCATAGACCTAGCTCATGATGCCACTGTTGGGGAACGTTGCAGAAAACAAAAATTTTCCTACGTTTTCACCAAGATCAATCTATGAGTTCATCTAGCAACGAGTGATCGGATGCATCTACATACCTTTGTAGATCGCGAGCGGAAGCGTTCAAGAGAACGGGGATGAGGGAGTCGTACTTGACGTGATCCAAATCACCGGAGATCCTAGCACCGAACGGACGGCACCTCCGCGTTCAACACATGTACGGTCAGCGTGACGTCTCCTCCTTCTTGATCCAGCAAGGGGGACGGAGAGGTTGATCAAGATCCAGCAGCACGACGGCGTGGTGGTGGATGCAGCAGTCACCGCAGCAGGGCTTCGTCGTTCTTCTGCGAGAGGGAGAGGTGTAGCAGGGGAGAGGGAGGCGCCAAGAGTCAAGGGTGCGGCTGCCCCTCCCCCCTTTATATAGGCTCCCCTAGGGGGCGGCGGCCCTAGGAGATGGGATCTCCTAGGGGGGGCGGCGGCCAAGGGGTGGAGTGACCCCAAGCCAGGTGGGGCGCCCCCCCACCCTAGGGTTCCCAACCCTAGGCGCATGGGGTGGGCCAAAGGGGGCGCACCAGCCCACTATGGGCTGGTTCCCCTCCCCACTTCAGCCCATGGGGCCCTCCGGGATGGGTGGCCCCACCCGGTGGACCCCCGGGACCCTTCCGGTGGTCCCGGTACAATACCGGTGACCCCCGAAACTCTCCCGATGGCCGAAACTGCACTTCCTATATATAATTCTTCACCTCCGGACCATTCCGGAACTCCTCGTGACATCCAGGATCTCATCCGGGACTCCGAACAACTTTCGGGTTACTGCATATTCATATCTCTACAACCCTAGCGTCACCGAACCTTAAGTGTGTAGACCCTACGGGTTCGGGAGACATGTAGACATGACCGAGACGGCTCTCCGGTCAATAACCAACAGCGGGATCTGGATACCCATGTTGGCTCCCACATGCTCCTCGATGATCTCATCGGGTGAACCACGATGTCGAGGATTCAAGCAACCCCGTATACAATTCCCTTTGTCAATCGGTACGTTACTTGCCCGAGATTCGATCGTCGGTATCCCAATACCTCGTTCAATCTCGTTACCGGCAAGTCACTTTACTCGTACCGTAATGCATGATCCCGTGACCATACACTTGGTCACTTTGAGCTCATTATGATGATGCATTACCGAGTGGGCCCAGAGATACCTCTCCGTCATACGGAGTGACAAATCCCAGTCTTGATCCGTGTCAACCCAACAGACACTTTCGGAGATACCCGTAGTACACCTTTATAGTCACCCAGTTACGTTGTGACGTTTGGTACACCCAAAGCACTCCTACGGTATCCGGGAGTTACACAATCTCATGGCCTAAGGAAAAGATACTTGACATTGGAAAAACTCTAGCAAACGAACTATACGATCTTGTGCTATGTTTAGGATTGGGTCTTGTCCATCACATCATTCTCCTAATGATGTGATCTCGTTATCAATGACATCCAATGTCCATAGTCAGGAAACCATGACTATCTATTGATCAACGAGCTAGTCAACTAGAGGCTTACTAGGGACATGTTGGTGTCTATGTATTCACACATGTATTACGATTTCCGGATAACACAATTATAGCATGAATAAAAGACAATTATCATGAACAAGAAAATATAATAATAATCCTTTTATTATTGCCTCTAGGGCATATTTCCAACAGATTGACCCGTCAGTTACTGGGCGCAGAAGACGAAGGGGCCGCTCTTTTCGGTGACCATAGGATCAGCCGCGTGCAGCAGAAGAGATGAAATACAACGATGAGAAGAGATCAGATGGGTGCAGTTGGCTAGGCTAGATTGAATAAACGCCTAAAACAATTATGATGACCCACTCAGATTGGAAACGATTTGTTAATTATTTTCTGCTGAGGTGGAGGCTGCATGTTGAGAGAATGCTGATGTGGCATCATGTTGATGTAGATAGTGTGCATGTAGAGAGAATTGCTCCTAGTGGGGATCAACTTCTTAAGAATGTAAGATTTGGAGTTACATTGCATATTAGGTTACAGGTCATAGATCGATAAGGTTTTGACCATTGGTCTTGAGACCCATTCATCAGCTTATTTTTGGTCTTGATGGCCTAGTGTTTAACTACTTGCATGGGAGTTATAGTGGTATAGTTTCTCACACTAATACAAGTTAATGATAGAGTTCCTAGCAACACTGATGGTGCTTTGTTTTTACTATTTTCCTGATTTTACTCTTCACCCGGATGCATGTGAGTTCGGGATCACAAACTCCGTGTCCGTATGCCACTAGTATGTTACCGAACCACCTTACGTATTGTGCAAGGCCAGTAACATATTCGTGTCAGCATGTGCGAACTGCACTGTTTTTTCTTTGCCAAGAATGAAAAATGGGGCTCTAAAGGCCTACACGGTTTCCCTTGACCCTTGGCTTCTAATACTTGAAAGACATGTGAAAAGAAGAAGAAAATGTGATGATCACCGATGACAATGACGCACATCTGCATCATCTACCTCCCCTCAGCCCCTTGAAGAAAACAATGCAATGCAAAGCAAAGCAATCACGCTTTTCTAGGCTAAAGTGAGCAAACGAACCACTACCTTCATCCTGGTTCATTAATCCTCTTGTGGTAGTTGCTTTAACAAAGTGAGACGGTTACAGTACATGTGAAAAACCAATCGATCAGAAGTACAAAGCGCTCAATACTTGAAAGTCGAAACATGTTGTTTGCTTCCAACAAACAATGAGGATCCTTGCAAATTACTCCTACGTGCACACAGCTCATTGTTTGTCCTACGTGCACACAGCTCACTGTCACTGGACGACATTGCTATGGCCATAAAATTTATTTCGCGTCAGCTGAGGCTAGGAAATGTATGGCATAACTATGTCATCAACATAAGTTAAATCGGTAAATTGAAGTCCTAGATGTTCTTTAGAAAGGATAAGAGGAATTCTTGCATTAGAAAACAAGTGAAAATTGATCTTAACAAAATTGAATTCTTTCACAGAGTTGTGGTCTTGGAAAAAAATTTATTATCTACTACCACTATAAAAGAAAGAGAGGGCGGAGAACCAAGCAATCTTCACCGTCGGTACATTAAATCTAACGACTCATGATTCTCCTGTGTTTAACACCAAGCCATCGTGTTTTAGTGCCCGCAAATACCTTGGTCCACCATGCTAATAAAATCCCCCCACGATCTGTATGCCCCAACCGTGGCACGCCCATTATCTCGCTGCCAACCACGCCGACGCACGCACCCCCTCCCCTTTCCGTCGCCTGCCCCCCCCCCCCCCCCACACACACACGCCCCTACCCTACGCTGCCGCCCCTCATCCTCGATGGCGAGAGGCACGCGGGAGCTGCTGCCACCGACAGGGACATGGACCTATGCGGGCTAACCGCCAGCGGAGAGCTCCGCGACGCCACGCCGCGGGCTCAGGCGTACGAGGCCGGCCGCGCCTGAGCCCGCGGCGAGCTCTCCGCCGGCCGCACCACATCGCCTCGCCTCTCCCCGACGCCACCGTCCAGCCACCGAGTCAAGGCGTCTACTATGTATCCTTGGCTGCTATCTCGCCTGCGAGCTTCCTCCATCTGAAGGCCTACGAGCTTCCTCCATCTGAAGGTGAGGAATATCGATTACTCCTCCGAATTCATTGTTTCTTGTTGTTAAATTGCCCCTTTTCCTTGTTTGGTCACGGTACTTTCCTGCTTGTGATAATTCGACAGTGTTTTTGGCGAGGATATGAGATCCCTCCTTCTCCTTCCAATCTGTCAAATTGATTTTCTGTAGCTTTTGTTGATCTTCTATTTGTTCCAACTAAATTTGTCATTCCATTTCCTAATCCAATTCCTTTGCAGGAACCTGATCCTGATGATGACTAGAGAAGGATGTATGTGAGAGGTACCGGTGTTAGCTCATAAGTATATCAGAAGATAAGCATCCATTGTATAATTATTCAGTTATACTGTTAATCCATGCCTCAACAATTGACTAGATAAAACGAGAGGATGAACATTGGACTTTCCTCATGATTGGGTTCCTGGGAGGAGCATTAGGCAATCGACCAACCCACCTGTCATCATGACAAAAGCTAAAAAGTGAATGTTGTTAAATTGGTTAAAATCAAACCACTGAGGTTTGCATCGAATGTTGTTAAATTGGTTTCGTCAACCATCCAACTTGTACCCAAAGGATGTCATTTTTTTAGGTTAGTTGACTAACCCCTCTTTTTATAATGGTCCAGCAAATTAAGAGGAAAGAGGGAAAAAATGTATGACACAAGAAGAGATACTTTTAGAAGTAGCTGAAACAGGTATCATTTGTTTCTCTTTCTAACTTTGCACAAAGGATTTTTTGTGAAGAAATGATTTAAATGTGCCAGTGTTGATTAAATATTTGTTATTATCTTTAGCTATATTTTGAGAGATCATGAACATGAGAAGGAAGTGAAGAAAATGTTTATTGTTTAGAAAGATGTTTTTGGGGATTCTACTATTACATTCTTCTCGATTCTTGAGAAATGGTAACTTCTCCATACCTAAATAGTGAATTTAGCAGCTATTCTCTTTGTACTTATCAGCCAGTGAATTAGGGGAATCGCATCTTGAATTTACTAATGGGGCATCATTTTGTTCCTGCCGTCTACATTGATGTTTTCTCTGCTAAAGTGACAACCAACTTTCCAAGTTCAAGTCAGATGACACGAAGAGCGGGAGAAGTTTATGATGGTTCTTCATGTATGTGCCATTTAGGTTATATTTGAAAATACTTTCCAATGTTGTTTTGAATGTAGTGAACTACCGATTAACTATTTCATTGGCAGATGAATACTTATGATTGCCATTTTTGTGGATTTGGATACTTACCATTGCCTTTTGTTGAGGATTTTGTAATCCTGTTCGTCAACATAATGGGTTAGTTGTCTACCTGAGATAGGTTTTGCTAAATATTTGCGCATGTTTGCTGACAGTATGGTCACCACATATATGACATTAAGGTAACAGAAGTAGTGCCCTTCTATTTCTACTCTTACTCACACTATCCTATTGCATTGGAACTAATTTACCATTGAATATTTGGTGTATGCTATGTAAAATAGGAAGCATGGTAGCCACGTACTCTTGTTTCTATTCTAAAATCCTACCATAAAGAAGCTCTCTTTTGGATGAAGAACAAAGTAATCCCTGTTTGAGTGCCTATATTGTTGCAGACAATATGTGATTTTCTGTGCTATTATTTGTGTAATTTTAAAAGAATGTGATAATGGTCAGTGCTAATCACATTTCTTTAAATTTTTCAGCACGGTTCTTGCCATCTACATTGATGTTTTCTCTGGTAAAGTGACAACCAACTTTCCAAGTTCAAGTCAGATGACACGAAGAGGGGTTAGAAGATTATGATGGTTCTTCATGTATGTGCCATTTAGGTTATATTTGAAAATACTTCCAATGTTGTTTTCAATGTAGTGAACTACTGTATCTATTTCATTGGCAGATGAATACTTATGATTGCCTTTTTTGTGGATTTTGGATACTTATGATTGCCTTTTGTTGAGGATTTTGTAATCCTGTTCGTCGACATAATGGGTTAGTTGTCTACTAGAG